>NC_056736.1:292618465-292708176 GCF_019279795.1 Protopterus annectens | reverse complement strand
GTAAGCATACATTTTGGTAGCATTTAGTGGCTACCATACAGTGTTAAATGTAGTCCTTTTACTTTCACACTATTCTTTTTATGTCTTTTAAATGCTTGTACAACATGACAAACCTTCTGTTCCAAGAAGAGTTTGTGCACTGCTATGTTTAGCTTCAGTTTCTCACAGCTGGACACCTCGATTGAGTTCACATTCATTTTCTTTTATCACTGTCCTTGCCTAAGCGTCATATTATGGTGTGTAGGCTGCTTTGAGAACTGGTAAATGGAGCTCCAGACTGAGATTCACAGCTGCTAGCCTGTAAAACCAACAGCTAATAAAATAAAGTCTGTTGGTCCCACAAACTTAAGTCCATTTAAAATGTCATTTTAATAGAAGACGTTACTGAGATGCAAATGATTTATGCCTTTCTTTGGCCTGAAATTAAAGGATTTTCCTTGTGATGCAACTGCCTAAAATAGTATTAGAATGAATAGTAGGTGTGTGTGTGTGTGTGTGTGTGTGTGTGTGTGTGTGTGTGTGTGTGTCTGTGTGATAGCAGTAATTTGTTTAGGCATTCCATTTGTAGCATAGACACGGTTTCCACACATGTATTGCATCTGCTTTCTGTACATTGTGTATATACCATTAAAAATATCCAAAGGTCATGAGTATCGTTTATAATGTATACTTAAATATTACATTAACCAGCAGATACTTCTTGTAACTGTCTCTCTTTTTACTTTAGTCATCCTTTTCCAGAAAGTAAAATGCTTTAACAGAGCAGAATTTTATATGAGTGTTAGCAAGCCATTTTATGTAGTTCTGCAGTTCACAAGTTCCTTATTAATTTTAGGGTAACAAACACTTTGAGAGAACTGATTTTCTTTATATAAAGAACTAATTGTTTATTGCTATAGTAAAATGTCTTTCTCTGTTAGTGTTGCCATGGAGCTCAAAGTTTATAGAACTCAAAGCAGTGCCAGCTGATTTGTGATCTGATATTAATGATATAAAGCAGCAGTAATATAACAGCGTTGATTCTGCAGGCATAGGACCATGCTGCACCCCAAACTTTTTCAAGTTGCTAGTCCCATTGCTAATTGCCATAATGCTTTCCTCAGCTAGAAGAGCATAATTTTCCCCACAATAAAAAAAGTTCAGATAACATTTGTTGGCTGTAGGCTATTTGCTTAATTGAGATAAAATGTATAACATTTTCTCCTCGTGTTTTTTTGTTTCTTGTGACAGATTTTCATCTTAGCATCTTGTTTTGGTTTTTGATTTAAATAATACTAGATTGTAATGTTTTGATGATACATCATGCATGCCTTTTAACATAACAGTTTGCAGGTTGGAATGCTTTTCTGACAAGTGATTACTCCAGCAAACAGTTGCCTTAAGTGCCTAATGTGTTTAGGGCCCACTCATAACTTTGAGAGATGTTCTGTTCACAGCAAAAAGGCAATGGATAATGTTTTTATGTCCGAGAAACATTTTACTGGCTTGAGACAGGACTTTCTACCTGTAACGCTTGCTTTTTGTGTAAGAAGTCAAGTTACAGCAAAGAAAAGGGCAAGGATGCAGAAAAATTACCCTGGGTCTCTCGTTTGTTTGTAGAAAGATTTGAAAATGAGTGTAAATATGTGATCAGAATCCAGAACTAGTCACTCAATGTTTGCAGTGAGAAAGATACTTGAGAAGACGCTAGAGATTTGTTTTATTTATTAAACATTTCTTTATTTAACATTTGTTTACCGGGAAAGTCCGACTTGGAACAAAACCAATTTTCAGCGGAGGCCCGGGGAGAAATGCTCCAGATGCATGTCTTTGTAACATGGGAGGAAACTGGAGCACCTGAAGAAAACCCACACAGACACAGGGAAGACATGCAGACTCTGCACAGAAGGCACCCCAGCTGAGAATCGAACCGGAAAACCTCTTACTGTGAGGCGATAACGCTACCGCTGCACCACTGCGCCATCCAAAAAATGAGGAAAGAGTCCAGCTGGACATTCGTAGATCTGGGGAAAGCATATGACAAGGTCCCAGGAAAGTTGATTTGTGCAGTCCTGCGATGGTTCAAAGTCCCAGAAACATTGGCAGAATTAGAGCAGGCCATGTACAAGGACCAAGTGAAACAGTGTTTGGTTTCGCAGAGGGGCTGCCACTGTCAGTGTGTGTGCATCAGGGTTCAAATCTGAGTCCACTGCTGTTCATATGGAGGATGGAGGGGACAGATCAACAAACTTGTTGTCTGCAGATGATGTTGCATTGCAGGTGGACTGTGAGCAAGAACTTCAACAAAGCATAGGGGAGTAGAATACAAAACTGAAGGCATGTATGACGAAACTGAGTACAGATAAGATAGTTGTAATGGCAATAAATGAAGGGAAATCGGAATAAGCTGAGCACTGAGATAGAAGGGAAAATAGTGGAACAGGATAATCGCTTCAAGTGTCTGGGAGGGGTGGTTGAGAAGGGAAGTCTGAACGAGGAGGTCAAAGGTAGAATAAGATGGGCTGCAGCCAACCGGCTCAGAATCTTTCAGTGGTAGTGTATGACAGAGTAATGCCAAAGAAACTGAAAAGTAAGGTGTACAAAACAGTGGTGCAATCAGTGTGGTATGGAAACTTGGGCAGTAAAGGCAGAGGAGTTGAGAAACCTGGAGTTGAAGAAGATGAAGTGCCTCAGATGGGGGGTATTTTAGTATTTGGTAACCGGGTAGGTGGGCTGGTCCATAGACAGTTTTCAGCCACGACCTCTGGGCACAGAGGCAAATACAGTAATATCTAAGCAAAGTATACAAACTTGATGAGCTATATATTTTCAATAAATCTTGCTATGATTACATAGATTAAGTAATGCACTTGTAATGGAGAAAATTAGAATATAGCAGTTGGTTTCGTTATTCTAAAATAATAAGTCTGATTATCAATGCAAGAGTTGTTCAACAGAGTATCCAAAAGAGTGGACTTAAAAAGAACAGCACTGTGATAGTAGTAGTTATTAAGAAGGTTGTTGATACAGAGATTAGTAAAAGGAGGAGGTTCATGTATCCATTATCTAAAACATTTGCAGGCTGCTGTGTTATTGAGATGTTCAGAAAGAGACCTTTTGAACCCAGACTAAATTTCTTGACACATTGTTTCTGCAGGAAAGTTATTCTAGAGAGCAGGGCTAGTTCTGGAGAAGGCCTTTTCACCACTGATGGTTTTAAATAAGTATTGGTTCAGGGAAATTAAGTTCTTCAGTGTGTTCCTTAGGGAATATGAGCATTCCCTGATTAGAAGTTTTCTTTTCAGAGGGAGACAATAGCCTCCTTTTAGAATTTTATATAACAATGTACTAAGTAGATGTTGCTCTTTCAGTTGTATGGAGCCACTGTAGGTATTTTAGAAGGTTAAAGTTGTTTGAAAGATAGTTAGCAAGTAGTGTACAGCAGCAGTTTTATTTTCTGTGAGTTGCAGTCTTTGTACTTTATATACAGAGTGGGAAGAAAGTAAAGGAAGCCCATATTTTAGTTTTGAAAGAAGGATGTTCTTGGTGGATTTATTTGCTATAGGAGTATGAAGATGTGAGATTCTGTAGCAGAGTTTGAGGTAAGAGAGGACTTCATTAAAGTTTAAATGGATTAGCTAGGCAGTACATTACAGTAGTTTTGAATCTTGTGTCCTCCAATCTGTGAGTACAGTACCTACTTTGATATGTACCTTACCAGGCATATCCAACAGCTGGAACGTCCACAGAGGTTCCTTACTAAAGGAATACAGTGCATACAGTAAATAAGTAACATTCTATGAAGACAACCTCTTTTTTTTCTTTTCTACTTGTTTTCCTCAGGAAAGAGGCACCATTTTAGGCTTGACAGTGGAATAAATAGTCAGTCCAATGGTCAGTTCTTCTTTCAGCCAGAAAAAGAAAAAGTTAAGCAAACAACTTTTGCCATCACAGTAGGCTAGCAATTTGCCTCAGCCACAGGTAGGTGAGACTACTGTGGCCATTTGTTATACTGCAGACCATTCATCTTTTATCTCAGATTTCACTAGTGTAGCACCTATAGCCACTATGGATTGGGGTTAGCCATGTCCTCAGTGGACAAGGAAGAGCCAGGCTTGCTGACCCTGGGAGAGGGAACAGGGAAGGCTTCCCTGTTTTGTCAGAATGTTGTGGCCATCCCTAGGAAGCTACTACTGCCAGGTATAACACTGTTTGTCCCTTTTTTTTCCTGTCAAAAAGAAATAGAAAAGTGAGGTTATGTTGTCCATCTCGCCTTCCTTCTTTCTGGTTGGGTTCGGAGCTGATCTCGGCTCTGACTCTGCCACATCTAAAGATTGAAGAGTCCTTACTGGCTCAAGGCTAACCCCTTATCCCAGCATGCTTAGCGGTAGCTACCCAGATCTCATTTGCTGCTTGCAGCGTCAAGATTGTCTTCTGCTGACTTAGGCTAAGTAGTGTTTTTTTCTATCAAAATTGTTTAAGGCTAATTTCCTTTAGAATTTAGTATTTTCTCTTCTTTATCACCCCTATCCTCATTGTTGTTGTTGTTAGGCCATTGTTTTCTCTCAGGCCTTTTCCCGTGTGTTGTTGTTGGTGGCCCGTTTTTTCTTGAGGGTTGTTCTCTTGTCCTATTATCCCTCCTTGCTACCTAGGGAGAAGCTGTTTTAGTTAGAGGCCTTCTTCCTTTGGGAGCAGTAGCTGTTTAATTTAGAGGCTACCCCCTCCTCTTCTGCCCCTCTTGTTTCTTCTTCTTTCAAAAAAAAAAAAAAAAAACTTTTCCAGTTGTTAGTCCTTTTGTTTTGTGGTGTTTATAATGTCCAAAGACATTCCTAAGCAATCTGGATTCAAAAAATGCAACTTGTGTTGCCAAAAATGTCCCTTACGGACAGGCACACGAGTTGTGTGAATTGTTTAGGTGCGGTCCATCTGCAGGATTCGTGCTCTGTTTGCCATGCCTTTAGCGCACGGGTTTTGCAGGAGAGGCACAACAAACCTATTTTGAAAGGGTTATTAAAACCTCAGGTTGAAGTAGCATTGGATACTCAGCCCTCAAAAAAAATCTGATGACAAACTCGCATCTTTGTTGGCTCCATCTTCGGTGCCGACAAAGTCTAAATGAAAATCTTCTCCAAAGAGTCCTTGTCTCCGGCAGTTCCATCTGTGGCTTCGGAGCCATCCTGGACTCAAAACAGATCGAGATCTCCTTCGCTGGACCCAGTGAGATCTGTGCCTCAGTCTCCACTTTTGCAGTCAGTGGCAGGTAGTCACCGGTCCTCGGGTCACTCCTCTTGATCATCCAGGAGTTTATCGGATGATGATGTGGAGAGAGTGGTGAAGAGGCTCCTCAAGACATGGGTATTTGATCAATTGTTGTCGGGCCCAGCCCAGAAGGAAGTGGCGCCATTGTCCAAACCAGTCCCTGTCTCTTTTCCTCCTCCGACTGTGTCCAGTTCGGAGCCGGAGTGCATGGAAGTATTTATTTATTTATTTTATTTTACATTTGTTAACCGGGCTAGTCTAGCTGGATATATGTCCATTTTCAGTAGAGGCCCAGGGAGAAAAGCTCCTCACATAGATCAATTACAAAGAGACATATAATAAAAGTATAGTAAGGATATACATTTAGTAATAAGAATAACAAATAGCTAAGGCACACCAAAAAAAGAAATATACTAGGTCATTAGAAGCGTCACAAATAAAAAAGCTAAAGATTAGCAAATTGTTTTTGATAAACTGTTGGAAAGAACGAATTAGTACAGGACATATGAAGGGATTAATGAAGAAATACAAGGGAGGAGAAGAGTGAGATGCAAAGGTCTAGTAAGGAGAGGAGAAGGAGATGGAAAAGAGGACAGGGTAGAGAAAAGGTGGAGTGGGACAGAGCATAAGAGGAGAGCAGCAGGGCGAAAAGAAGAACATATATTTCTGGCTAATAAATACAGAGAATAGTTATGGTAGAGAAGGGGAATGAAGAAGCTTAGTTAGGAGTCCTACAGGAGCAAAGCCAGTGATTTTGGAAGTGCAGTTTGATTTTTTGTTTGAAGAGTGGTAAGGAGGGGATTAGAGTGATATCAGTGGGTAGCTGATTCCATGTCCTACCTACAGTATTGGTGAACAGAGAGTCACCAGCTAAGTTATAGAATTTTACAGATTTGGTCATGAGTTTAGAAGAAGATCGAAGGGAGGTAAGATTATTATAGGGGATTAAAAGTTGAGAAAGTATAGGGGTGTTGTCAGGTTGGTAAAGTATCTTGTGGGCAATGGTAAGTTGTGAGATCATAAGGCAGTTTTGTAGCTCAAGCCAGCCTAGGAGTTTTAGGTTATGACAGTGATGTGTTCTAAAAGGGTTACTTGTGGCAAAGCGGGCAATACTATTGTAGCAAGTTGCTAGTTTATTTAGGTTAGCCTTCTTAAGGTTAGTGAAAATAGGTGAGGTGTAAAAGAGAGTAGATATCAGATGGGAGTGGGCGATAGTTGCTCTGGTAGCAGGTGTAAGAAATGGTTTAATATGGTATAATGATCCTATTTTTTTAACAGTTTTGATGATGTTATTGATGTGTTGATCATAAGTGAGATTGTTGTAGTAGTGGTGGAACCGTCAGTTCCGACAAACCTTGCCTTGTCGGTTCCGACATCCGCTCCTACCTTCTCGATAGTCTACTCTGTCTAGGGGTCTGGGTGCCGAAACTCTCTCGTCGACTCCAAGGGGTGAAGTGGCATCGGACCCTTGTCCGACCCCGCTCTCCCCCCTTGAAGTCTTGGCGCAGGTGAGTTCACCTCCCACATCTGCCTCGGAGCTGTCACCTTCAGTGTGGAGGAGGTCTCCAGGCTCCTCTGAGCTGGAGCCTCCTTCCATTCCGGACTGCGGCGCCTTCGAGGTGATGAGTGTGCTGTCCACTGGGACAGCCCCACCCTCAGCTCCATTGGCTGCTTCCCCATCGTTACCGGTGTCTGCTTCGGATCCTTCTCCCCGTCCCAAGTTTAGGGAACCAATGCCCCAGGACACCCCACAGGGCATCCCCTCTTCTTCCGAGACCTCTACTTAGTATGCCTCAGACGAGGTTCCCAGGAAGAAGTAATGTAAAGAGGAAGCATGTGGACTTCCCTGAGTTTGTCACTTCTGACATGGACTTGGATGACTCGGAAGGGTCCCCATGGTCCCCCTCTGAAGACGTCTCATTCTCAGACATCCTGGAGATCCTTAGACAGAGGGAAACTGGAAGTCCCTTGCCCTTTCTGAGGATGAGTCTGTGTACCTGGACACAATTGATTCCCGACACTCCACCTCCTGGGTGTCTCTGCCTTTCGACCCACTTTTGTCTGTAGTGAGTCGAAAGACATGGAGTGCTCCAGAGACCATGGAGCCCATTCTGAGAAGGCCTAACAAGTTCATGACTGCACCAGAGGACAAGACTTTTCTCTCTAAAGGTATGCCAGTTGATGCTGTGGTGGTGGCAGCAGCCACCAAGAAGCAACTTGCGGAGACTTCCTCTTCTATCCATCCACCAAACAAAGAGTCTAGAGCCATGGATAGATATGGGAAGCATGTTTTCTCTTCAGCGGCCTTTATTCTTCAGTCACTGAACTATTTGATGCATTTCATAACACTTCAGAGGGATCTCCTTAAAGAGCTGGGAGATCCCTTCCAGGATCCTTTAGCTGAGGGAGCGGCTTCTATGTCGGCTAACCAGCTAACAACCCTAACCTCCATTGTTAATGCCTCCATGCACCTGATTTCTTGTGCAGCAGATGGAGCGAGTAGGGCTGCAGGCACAGAAGTGGCTCTTCGCAGACACTCCTGCATGCGCCTTTGTCAATTTGCGGAGCCCTTCAAGTTTTTCTTTATGAACGCCCCCTTTTTAGGCCTTGTTCAGGCCGGGAGTTTGTGAGACTCTTACCAGGAATGAACGAGATGGCAAAACTCTCTCTGCCGTAGGAGTCCATTTTTCCACTCCATCCCAGCCTTATCCCAAAGGCCAAAAGAGTGGCAAAATGTGGTTCTGTAAATCCCAGGGAGCTTTGCCGGACACTCATGGAGATAATTCCCCAAGGGGCAGAGGCGGAAATAATAATGGGAGACACCAACCTCACAACAGGGGGGGTCCACAACAGGGCAACAGGGATACGCTCTCTACCAGGCCCTTTCAGAATCTCTGAAGGATTGCCCGGCTGCCCACCTTTGGAGGCAGTCGGGGGCAGAAAATCACTGTACCCAAGAGCCTAGCAAGATATAACAGAAGACGCGTGGGTATGGTGCATAATATCCAGGGGTTACAAAATTCCCTTCTCTCAAACACCCCCAAGAAGTCAAAAAACATCAATCCCAGATGTTCCATCAAATCTTCGGGATCAAGCAGCCTTAGAAGTAAAAAGTTTGCAGCAAAAAAGAGCCATTCAGGAAGTCCCCGCAGACCAGATTGAATCCGGAACTTACTCAAGGTTCTTTTTAGTTCTGAAAAAGACAGGGGACTGGAGACCCATCTTGGATCTCAGCAAGTTAAACAGGTCAGTAAAGAAGACCAAGTTCCGGATGGTGACACTGCAGTCCATTCTACCCCTTTTGGGTCAGGACAATTGGATATGGTCTATCAATCTCCAGAATGTGTATTACCATATAAAAATGGACAGGCAGTCCAGGAGACGTTTATGCTTCCGGCTGAGAGCCAGTCATTACCATTTCAGAGCTTTGCCCTTTGGTCTCATTTGGGATTCCAGGTGTTCCCTTATCTAGATGACTGGTTCCTCACTGCCACCACTGAGCATCATCTCTTAAGGGCCAGGAACCACACGATTCACACTTGTGCACGTCTAGGAATCATAATAATTTGCAAAAAAATCTGCCTTGTTGCCCTCTGTGTATTACTTTCATAGGAGTTGAACTAAATACAAGAGACATGATAGCCAAGCTCCCCAAGAAAGGGTGCTTGCCATTCATCGTCAGGTCTCTCTTCTCTTGTCAAAGTCAAAGGTTCAGGCACAGTTAGTCCTAAAGGTCTTGGGTTTGATGGCGACTGCCATTACTCTAGTCCCTTTAGCTCGTTACCATATGAGAATTTTGCAATGGCTCCTTTTCACTCAGTGGTCGTATCAGGATCTACCAGTGTCACACATGTTCTTAATCACGGATGCTTGCAAGAAAGATCTACAGTGGTGGCGCCAATCTCCCCTAGTCGCTGTAGGCAGACCCTTTGTAGCCCCTCATCCAGTAGCCACAGTGACCACGAACGCTTCCCAGATAGGGTGCGGGGGCATTATCTGGGAGAGACAGTCCAAGGAACTTGGCAACCTCACGAGTACCATTTGCACATCAGTGTCCTGGAGATGAGAGCGGTATTATTAGCGTTGCAAGCACTTCAAGAATCTCTTCCTCTGGGCTATATAGCACTTCAGATGGACAACATGTCAGTAGTGTGGTACATCAACAAACAGGGAGGAACCAAATCTTAGGGTTCCTATTATAACTCCGAACGCTTGAAATGTCGAATGTCATATGGTTAACACCATATGATTGACATTTCAAGAGTTCTTAGGTTAAATGTAATGGCACCGTTTGGTGCAGAATGGGAGAGTTTCCCTTTTCTGCACTGAAGTGCGATCTCAGAGTTGGTATATTTAACTAGGGGGGTGTGGGGGGTGCCCCCCTGCCTGCACCGTTAAAGTAAGTTTTTTTTTTTTTTTATTATTATTATTATTATTATTATTATTATATATTCAAACTTTTAAACTTTGATCATATGTTGTCGAACATATAGGATTCGAAGTTTAGAAAGTTTGAATATATAATATAGATCCAAATCTTACCCCATGTGCCAGGAGGCCCTTCGAGTATGGCAATGGGCGATTTCCACTCAGTGTTTTCTGGTTCCAGAGCACATCCCAAGGAAGTCCAATGAGATAGCGGACAAGCTCAGCAGGACAATTCTTATGCCCCACGAGTGGTCTCTGAAACAAGATGTGGCAGATATGATCTTCCGGGTCCCCTACTATTTACCGAAACGCCGATTCGCCGACATGCGGAAGAGGAACGCGAAAGGACCGACAATGCAGTTGACCGACACGCTGGAATCCCGACAGCCGGAAGACCGACAAGGGGAATGTGTAAGCGCGACCTGGTAAGTATGCGATAGTGAGGGATTTAGGAGTAGGGAGCAGACAGGTAAGTGTGCAATAGTGAGGGATGTAGGGTTAGGGTGTGTGATAGGTGAGTGTGCGGTAGTGTCGGAGCTTGGGGTTAGGGGTGGGTAAGTGAGTTAGGGTTAGGGTGCAGGTAGGGAGAGTGTGCGGTAGTGTCGGAGCTTGGGGTTAGGGGTGGGTAAGTGAGTTAGGGTTAGGGTGCAGGTAGGGAGAGTGTGCGGTAGTGTCGGAGCTTGGGGTTAGGGGTGGGTAAGTGAGTTAGGGTTAGGGTGCAGGTAGGGAGAGTGTGCGGTAGTGTCGGAGCTTGGGGTTAGGGGTGGGTAAGTGAGTTAGGGTTAGGGTGCAGGTAGGGAGAGTGTGCGGTAGTGTCGGACCTTAGGGTTAGGGTTTGGGTTAGAGCTAGTGGATATGTCCTGTAGTGTACTGTGTTGTTTACGTGTAGTGTGTCGGTGTTATGGTGTTCGGTGTTTTGCGTTGTCGGTACTTTTTGTTGTCGGTCGTTTGGTGTCGGTGATTTATGTGTCGGCGAATCGGCGTTTCGGTAAATAGTAGGGGACCCGATCTTCCACAGATGGGGCCAGCCATGCTGAGATCTTTTCACCTCGTACCTAAACAAGAAATACAGCAGCTACTTTGCCATAGTTCCCCCACCGTGACAGTCACCCAGAGATGCACTTATCCATGATTGGCCCCCCAGGATTCTTTATGCCTTTCCTCCCTTCCCTGTAATTCCAAAAGTTCTTCAGAAAGCAAAGTTGTTGAGTCACAAGCTGATCCTCATTGCCCCTTACTGGCCTCATCAGATCTGGTTCCCGTTCCTTTGGCATTACCTGCAAGAGGAGCCTTGGATTCTGGACCGGGTTCCAAACCTCATGACACATCAGTCAGATGCTCTTCATCCCTCCATTCAAACTCTCAAGCTGACAGCTTTGTTTCTCCACTTCCAGTCCTAGCCAGGCTTCCAGATATCTCACCTGTGGTTCAACATATTTTAGTTTTGTCTCACAAACCAACTACTAGAAAACTTTACGCTAGTAAATGGAAGAGTTTCTCTTTTTGGGGCAGAATAAAATGACATTGAATCCTTTACAGCACCAATTTCAAAAATTTTGGACTTCCTGGCTGAAACCTTTTGAGAAGGGAGCAGCGACTGCTACGATTCTAGTTTAACTGGCTGCTATTTCCAATTTTTTATGTGGGTCTTGTGTGTTCTAATGTCATGTCCCACAAGCTATGTAGGGCCTTTTTAAAAGGTGCTACTCTATTAAGGCCTCCCATCCAAGAACCTATCTATCCTTGTGATTTAAATTTAGTACTAGCAGCTCTAATCCTCCCTTCCTTTGAACCAGCCACTTCTTGTCCTCTTAAATTCTTATCATGGAAGACCCTTTTCCTGATTGCAATTACATCAGCTAGACGGGTTTCTGAGTTACAGGCACTTTCCATCCGCCCTCCTTATATGATTTTTCACAAGGATAGAGTATCTCTGAGAACAAATCCTTCCTTTTTACCAAAAGTCTGTTCAGAGTATAATTTGAATCAGTCCATTGAACTCCCTGTATTGTTTCCAAATTATGGCAACAAGGCAGAGTATAAGCTACATCAGTTGGATGCCCACAGGTGGTTACGATTTTATTCAAAGAACCAAGGACATCAGAAAATCAGATCAGCTGTTTGTATCCTTCTCACAAAATAAGCAAGGCTCACCAGTTTTCAAAGTGACCTTGTCAGAATGGCTGTCCTACACTATTACTTATGAGTCTCAGAATGCGTCTGCCCTGGGAAAGGTAAGGGGACACTTTACTAGGTCCTTGGCTACCTACATAGCTTTTCAAGCCAAGCTTTCATTAGATACTGTTTGTGTGGCAGCAACATGGGCTACTCCCCATACCTTCATTAATCATTAGAAAGTAGATATGGCCTCTCGGAACAGGGCATCTTTTGGTTCCACGGTTCTGAATTCTCTTTTCGAGTGAGCCACCCAGGATTTAGATGCTGGGGATGCTGTCCCAATCAGAAAGAAGGAAGGCGAAATGGACAACATAACATAAAGAAGTTATGTTCTTACCATAACGTTCCATGTTTGTTGTCCTGTATCTCGCCTTCCTTCTTGCATCCATCCCTCCTTCCCCCATCCTGGATGATTGAGAGGAATTTCCTTTTTTTGTCTGTTTTGGCTGAGTTTCCTTTGCTTTTCAACTATTGGTATAGTCCTTGTCACCTTTGTTGTTCTGTTGTTTCGGTACAAGGAAGCAGTATTGTTTAGTTACCACTTTATTTGGTAATTTATAGTTCTCCTATCTAGTGGTTAGTTCTCACAAATGAGATCTGGGTAGCTAACGCTAAGCATGCTGGGATAAGGAGTTAGCCTCGAGCCAGTAAGGACTCTTCGAGTTTTAGAAGTGGCCGAGTCGGTGCCGAGATCGGCTCCAAACCCAACCAGAAAGAAGATACTGGACAACAAACATGGAACGTTATGGTAAGAATTTAACTTCTTTTTTACTCCTCCTCCTCAAACTTCTATAGACAGGAATAGTTTACTGGATCTGACTAAGATTTTTATTCAGTCTTTTGATCCATGTTACTTATTTCTCTCTGGTAAAAGAAAGAAGGATATACCTCCTTTCCTGAAGAGAGTCAAGATTCTGAATCTGGATAGGAAGATGAAGGGACAGGTACAAGTTTTCTTTTCAATTTTCTGATTCAGACTCAGAGGAGAGCTCAGTTGCTGATTCTCCCTTTGGGGTTCCTCTCACTTTGTGACTGTTTCCGGAATGTGCCAGTGTTTTCAGTAGCACTACACTGTGGTTTCTCAGTCCCTCAAATTTTGTGAGCTGTTACAGAAGGAATTTTGTGATCCTTCATCATTTCTTCCAGTTCTGTCCTCTTTGCTTTGGAGTACGTGTGCCTGTGTGCCTGTATTCTTCCTGATAGCCAACCTGCTGCCCCTAAAATGCAGGTAGGATGAATAATGTTCCTCAGTCATTTTAAGTTTTTAAACTAGCAGCTATAGGAGCAAAGCCCATTTTCAGTTGAGGCCCAGGGAAAAAAGCTGCAAAATTTGGTGTAACACAACAATACAGATAATTGATAAATTCAAACAGTCAAAACCAGCAATTCAGAAACAGAGAAATCAAGATAAATGAGAGTTACAATCAAAAAGAGGAAAAGTAATAAGAACTGCATATGCTATTAGACTTTCTGTGACTATTTAGAATTAGTAAATAATAATAAGTTGGGATTTCTGTATCACGAAAGAAAAGTATTAATTATAGTAGTGCAGTTGGGATAGGTAATAGTGTAGGTAGAGGTAGTAAAGCATCCTTAGTAGTAGGAGAGAGATACGTATATACCTAACATTGAAGGTGTAGAGCATAAAGGTGTTGGTAGTAAGCAAGGATGAAGCAGGAAGTGAAGTGTAGAAAAGTAAGAATTGTGGATGTAAATCAGTTGTGGGACATGTGCAAAATAAATGTTAGGGTGAGAAAAAGGAGGTATTGAGTAAAAGGGCAGATCCATTTGTATGCTAGTTAAGTTTTTAGACTGGTAAGGAAACTGTAAGGTTTGTCTCATTTCTGTGGTGTGAGGAGGTATAGTTTTAGTCTGGTCTTCTCTCCTATGTTAATTTCCAGAACTGTGGTGATTTCACAGTAATTTGTGACTGTAATTCTTGGGATATCATTTATCTATTGGTTGTGCAGACAGTGCATTACACTTCTGCTGTGTGTTTAATGTAGGTTTGTTTTCCTATTGAGTTTTCTTTCAGATGTGCAGTTATTAGGGATATACTCCCTTGAGAAACCACCCCCAGAATATAAGCTTGGGGTACTGTCCTGAAGGTGATAAAGATGGAGCTACCAATGCCATATATGAAAGATGTGCACTTCCTGTAATAGCAAATCTGGACTGAAAATTCCAGTTTTATCACATATCCTCTCATCTGTCCCCTTGCCTTTTTGTGGTGGACTAGGTAATTTTTTTGCATGAGGACTTTTTTATATTTCCTCTTTGTTTCTTTTTCTTGCATTGCATTAGCAAGGACTTGCAGAACCTTATGGAAGGGTACTTAGTTGCACATCATTAGTGGCAAAAGAGGAAGAGCAAGTAGCCTGGGAAAGCTTTAGTTGCTTGGCTACAAGTCTTACCACTCTTAGTCCTGAAAGTAATGAAAATGGAATGGCCAGTCCAGAACTATCTTTATGGCAAGTTCATAACTCATTTATTGAGCTTGCTCCCTCCCCCCAAAAATATTGTTCTGTAATTCACTAAAAGCAGTGATAGTTTTTCGAACTCTTGTTTGTAGAATAAATATTGTTCAGTTTAGAATTGTGAATCCCTTTTAGTCAAGCTTGCAGAATCTGTGCTGGAAAAGGACATTTTGCTAAGATGTGTAAAAGTAAAACAAGTTTTTTCAAAATAATTCACACACTGTTTAAAAGAAGTAGGAAGTCAAAAAACTTGATACTGTGAAGTCTGAAAATGTATCTGAAACATCGTAAAAGGAGTGTGAGGCACATTGTCAAAGGGGAATGCTGAAAATGAATGAACATAATATAGATTTTAAATTGCATACACGAGCAAAATGTAATTTGTTTCAAGATAAATTTTGAAGTTTTGGGATGGGAAAATAATCAGGATAGAGCAATTGACCTCATTACATCAGGAACTGCTGACATGTCATTATGGGAATAAAAAAATCTGTCTTGTTTTGTAATGGCTGCTTTTAAAATAACTTAACTCTCTTCATACTTTTGTATTGTATGGCTTATGAGAAACCACAAATTGTAAAAACAATAGATTTTAAATTAATTCAGTAAAAGCTTCAAGAAAGATGAGAAAAGTTAGAGATTTTACTGTGTAATATCCTAAACATGTTGTCGTAGAGTACCATGGGCTATATTCTCTTTGGTTTGGATGTTGTCTGGAATAATTTGTTGGCACTCTTATGTTTATGAAAATCAGGCTTGATTTTACAGCCTGTGTTTCTAAGGTATAGCCAAACAATCCACTTACTTGTTCTGACAAGTTTGCATAAAAGGTTAAAACATGCATGCCTCCAGCTAAGGGGGTTTGGCTTTATTGGCCTGAATGTACCCATTAAGACTTAAAAAATAAATAAATAAAAGTCATGGACATTCAGGAGCAATGTAGCAGAAACACTGGTTTGTCCTTAAGGGGTAATTTGCATTTATCTCATGGGCCTCTATTATACAGTGAAGACTCTAGCATTTCTGGATCTTTCTTGCATTTTTTACTGAATGGTTTTGTTTTGTTCACTTTTTACCTTTTGGATTGGATGTTATTTTAAAAGAAAAGACTGCATATGTTATAAAATCAATGACAGATCAGAGCCATAGCTGGCTCTAGCACCCATTACTGTTTCTGTACCTGTTGCAGCTCCAGTCTTAATTAAGGAGCAAAATGCAAAAGGACCTTTATCCGATCTGGCACTCACTTCTCTTCTAATGAGGAGTACCAGGTCCTCATGCCTGTTCCCTGAAAACCAAAAAAAGCCTTTTTTTCAAACTGTGGCATACTGCTTGCTACATTTATAGCAAGCAGCGTGCTCCAACTTAAGATCACAAGTGAAGCATTGAAAGAAGCACTTCACATTTGACTGTTGAAGCAGTATCATAATTCATTTCCATATAAATGCCAGTATAGGAACAAATGCTATTGCCTTTACTGCAGTTGTGCCACCTAACACCTTGAGCAAAGGGTAGCTGCCCCCATCCCCTGACCCTAGCTACACTTTTTTGGCAGGGCAGCCAAGAAGTTTCAGATACTGCATGACGATGTAGCAGGGATGACTACGGTGATTTCTATACAGACATAGGAAGCCTGCCAGCAGAATATTACATACAAATAAAATCTATTCATTGTCACTCATTCATGTTTTCAGAAAAGTATCCATAGTTTTCTGAAGTAAAATAGAATGGGAACAAGAGAGAGGGACAGAGAAAGGAGAAAATGAAACACTTAAATACCATTAAAAAGCAATTTGAACCAACAGAGTAAATGAATAATTTGGATCTGACACTGGGAGTTTCCCTCTGTTATTTGTAGAACTACAACTGGTAGGACTTTGCTTTAGTATCTGCATGTGCCATAGAGCTTTGTCCAGGTCTCTTCAGCCATGTGTTGAAGTCAACGCTAGTAATTTTTTTAATAAACTGTAGCTGGGTTCCCCACCCACCCCATTGCTTTTTGGCATATTTTTACATCGCTAGTTGTTACCTACTTTCATGCTTGCTGTGTAGACTTCACATTCTTTTAAAACACTGCAAATATGAGGCCTGAAAAAAAATACTATAATACTTGGAAGTTAAAGTGCTAATTTGTGTTTTTTTTTTTTATCTGAAATTGGGTAGAGGTATTCCTCTCAAGCATTGCTAATTTTGAGTCTCAAAGTCCATCTTCTTCGCTGTTACGTACTGAAAGCATCTGTCACAGTGATTGGGATCTTTTATTTATGTTCATCAAAAGAACTTTACACAAAGTAGCTATCACAGGCAGTTAACAGCACTAAGCCCAGAATATTGAAACTATGTACTGTTAACAAGTTGTTTCATGTGGTCCAGGGTTTGAGTCCCTTAGCCTCTATTTGCCTATTGTGTGACTTTGTGTAAGGCATTTAACCAGATAGTACTCCTGAGTTAAGTCTGGCAAAAGTCCATGTGGACTAGTGGTCTACACTTGTATACAAGTAAAGAAGCCATCTATGAAATGTTCCTAATCTTGCCTCTTAGTGTGCTGCATCTCATAAAATGTTTGATTTTCTGGTACGTCACTGACTATTACAATGATTTTCTGGTACATCACTTAAGGATTACAGTAATTTAGTAATGCTAGACATTATAGTTTTATACTTTTTATTCTTCTGAAAATGCATATTGATGTAAAACCTGTTCTGTTTATATTTGTTTACATTTTAAGTGAATTATAGTAAGAATAAAAAAGCCCCTTATTTTGGGCCTTTGTTCCACTACCTCCATTATTTTTGGCTTTGTATAGAATTTTTGATCACTGTTTTTCAGAGTTAAAATGGCTTTGAAATGAGAATAGTAAATTAAGGGGGGGGGGGGGTGCTGGACTATTTCTCTATTTCTTTATTTTTGCCCATCAGCACATCACCGTTCCGGAGGTGAGGGCCATTCTTCTTGCATTGCATGACTCATTGTCCTCTCCACCAACAACATGACAGTGGTATGGTATATAAGCAAGCAGGGAAACCCATTTCTTCCCCCTGTATTGGGAGACCGTGATAATGCAGAGAGATAGACAATGTGGGACTGAACCTGCCCTACCAGTCATCTTATCACTTCTCACACCCTGGGATAAGCCATCTCTCTTGTGGATTGGCTCATTCACTGTCTGCTGATTTCCCACTAGTGCTCTGTCAATCATTTAGTAGCATGGGCTGTGTTCCATCACTTATGAAAGCCTGGCTGTGACCTTTTTGCAACATCAGCTAACTTCAAGTGCAGCAGCTTCTTTTTCCTTATCCCTCTTTTGGGAAGATGTCCCAGAAGTGCACTTATCTCAAAATGTTCCAAGTCTTTAATGCTTTTCCACCATTTTCCCTCCTTCCCATATTTCTAGAGGGAGCAAAGAATTGCAGAGTTAAAGCTTTCCTAACTACATTATGAAGACCATAGAACAGATATGTGGCTAAGCCAGGTATGGAACCAAGGTTTATATAGGAGGCTGATGGCAATCATGATGTCTGGGAAGTTATCAAAGGAAGGAGTGCAGGAAGAAGTGGGAGATGGAAGAGATGGGCCACACTAAGAAGATGTACTGGTTGACTAAAAAAGAATCTAAGAGAGCCCTCGCAATAGCAAATAGCAAGGTGTCAGAGAACCTCCATCAACTTCTGGAAACTGACTCTGCAGATGTCATAAACAAACTCATGTTACAAGGAAAAGACAGAAAGAAGATCCTCATTAGACACTATTCATAAGGGATGGTAGCATGAACAACCTGCTCACCAGTTCAGAAGACATCAAAGGCATATGGAAGGAGTACTTCCAGAAACTTCTGAATGAAGAAAACCCCACAAAATCGGTACTACCTGGTGCACAGCCTTGGAGGAAAAAGAAACCCCCGCCACCCCCCACAGAAGAAGCATAAATAACACTAAGGAAAATTTAAGTCAGGGAAAGCAGCAGGCTCATATCGAGTGAGTTAGACAAATGGCTCATGAGGGTACTTATCATAGTATAGAGACAAAGATGTATCCCAGATGACTGGAGAAGAAACATTCTGTTGCCATTGTATAAGAACCAAGGGAACATTCACAACTGTGCACTATTCTGAGGTATCAAACTCATGACACACTGCATGAAAGTCCTGGAGAAGGTGATTGACAAATAAATATGCAGACTAGTAGGAAGTTAAATGGGAGATGAGCAGTTCAGATTCAGATGTTTGCAGATAGTGGAGAAGGAGGTGGATGTAAGAAAAAAGCCCAGCTGGGCATTCCTAGACTTGGAGAAAGCATATGACAAGGCCCCGTGAAAGCTGATTTGGGCTGCCCTGCAATGGTTCAAAGACATGAATACATTGATAGAATTAGTGTAAGCTACTTAAGGGACCATATGAAACATGTAGACAATATTTGGACTCAGAGGGGTTCCCAGTGGAAGTGGGTATGTATCAAGGATCACCCCTTAGTACACTGCTGTTCATACTGATGATGGACAACATTTGCAAACAGGTCAAAATTGGACAGATAGACAAAGTGGCTGTATGCAGGTAGGGAGGTACTACAAGCAGATTCTGAACACTTAACTTCAGCAATGATAGGGGGCTAGAATGCAAAACTAAAGGCACACGGGAGTAAACTGAACATAGACAAACCATTTGTTATGGGAGCAAATAGGGGAAATCAGAAGAAGCTGAAAATGAGATAGAAGGGAAAAATAGCAGGATATGTCAACAGCTTCATGTTTCTGGGAAGGGGTGGTTGAGAAGAGAAGGTCAAAGCTAAAATCAGAAGTGTAAAAGCCAATCAGCACATGGTGTTGGAGGTAGTGTGTGATAATTACCAACAAAGTTGAAAAGTAAGGTATACAAAGCAGTGGTGCAGCCAGTGTTTTTATATTGCTCAAAAACCTGGACTGTGAAAACAGAGCAGTTGAGTAAACTTGAGGTGATGGAGATGAAGTGCCTGAGATGGATATTAGTATGCACACTGTGGGGCTGACAAAGAAACAAGAATGTCAGTGCAGTAGCCAAAGTGGGCTCAATTGCAGAGAAAGTCAGAGAGAACAAATTACAGTAGTTCAATCACATGTGCATAAAATCAGAAGATAATTTGGTGAAGAATAATTGGGAGACAGGAAGAAGGCAAAAGGAAACAAGGATTCCAGCAAAGAGATGAAGTATTTTGTGAGAGAAGACTTGCAACAGTCAGACATGTCTGATGATGAAGGTTAGAGTAGCAGTGAGTCAAGAGAGCTGGAAAAACATTGATGTAACTCTCCAATCCAGTTTAGAAAATGTGGGGACAAGGGGGGGTGATGATGATAGTGTGGTTCCTTCTTCTATGGCCTTGTGTCATAGAGCGGCCTCTCCTTCTGAAGCTGACCAAGAACCAGTATGAAAAACCTCACCTGGACCTTTTCTTCCTCGGGTTAACTGCTTGGTTTCTTCAGTTTTGTGATTGCCAGGGACCCTATGTACCCTGAGGGTGCTCTGGGTCCTCATTTCTGTCTAGAAATCTGACATAAGGAAGGCATTCTCAAGCAGGTGGGCTTACTTTTTGTCTTAGGTCATGGCCAGAAGTCTGGACCCCTTCACATCCACTGTTCTGGCATTCTAGGGTATCTGTCACCGATTTTTGATTTGGGTCTTATTTTCTCCTGTATTATAGTATATCTTAAAATGAACGAAGGCACAAAAAGCTTGATAAAACAGCAACACAAGCCTCCAGACTCAGTAGAATCCACTCACGACTTTTAATAAATCTTCAGAAAATAAACTTAAAGTACTTTTCGTCTGCTCTCAAAGCAGACATCATCAGAAGTAGTTTTTACAATAACAGTTCACAATTTAAATAGTTGTTAGCACCAAAAACGCGGGATAATTAAGACATTAAAGAAACACTACATAATTAGTCATAAAACCCACACTACAATAAAAAATATATACAAACTTACTCAAATGTATAAATATATACTCTGATTCAAAAAATTTAAAATTACTTATATGTAAACACAAAAACATTCCCCAAAAGATACAGCCTTAAAAGACATATTGTTTGTCTGAAACAAACTTACAAGTTCAGAAATACCACTAATAATAATTCAACTGTTTAAACCAAAATTAGCAATTCACGATAAGTATATAAATGTAGTAGTGAAACCAGTTAAAGTCTGCAGAGCATTGAACAACCTTAGATTAATCGTTTTATCTCAGCAAGCTCTTCAATTTCAGTATACTGCTAATAGAGGTAAACTTGTTCAAACCTGGGATATTGCCTGTGTCTAGTTTGATTTGCCACTTAAGTTCTAGCTCCTCTAACTTCAGGGGAAAAGGTCCCCCCCTAGTACTATGTTCCACCTTGTCAATAGCTAAAAACTTAAACTTATGGTCACTGTTTGCATTTATGTGTTTAGCCAAAGCATTATCAGGCTTATTGCGATTGATAGCGTACAGATGTTCGTACATCCCATCCCGGAGCCTGCACTCCGTTTTCCCTACATAAAATGCAGGGCAACAACTACATCTGGCTAAATAAACTATACCCTTAGAGTTACAATTAAATCTATCCATGAGTCTATACTTATGACCTGAAACTGAAATGAGTACAATGTGTCAACGTGTTTACAATAATTACAGTTCTCGCATTTAAGCATACCACCTACTTTAAGTGGTCTCTTTTGCTGTCTTTCCAATAGGTCCTGGCATTCTAGGGTATCTGTCACCGATTTTTGATTTGGGTCTTATTTTCTCCTGTATTATAATATATCTAGCAGCCATACAAGACATTCATCAAGGTGCAGATTCTCCTTACTTAGCTTTTCTTAGTCTATAAAACCTCCTTGAGGAGGATCTTCCTTCTTTATTCGTCCACCTTCAGGTCTCGAGTACTCCCTTAGAACCTTCACTTTCTTTTAGAAAAAAAATTACCCTTCCTCCATTCAAACCCGTGTCTTCTGCAGAACTAAAACATCCTACATGGAAAACTCCTTTTCTGGTTGATGTCACCTCAGCTTGCTGGATCTCAGACCTTCAGGCCTTGTGTACAAATCATCAGTATCTGTTTTTTTTCACAGGGGTAATGTGTCCATGAGGAAAAACTTAGATTATGCTGAAAATGGCTATAGAAGCTAGCTTTAGTCAGTCAGTTGACCTTCTATTGTTTTCCCCCTTGTTACTCCAATTGAAAGTTATGCTTATTGTACTTTATAAATGTATACTGGCAACTTGGTTTCTATTTGGATGGAACAAAGTCCATAAGAAAAGATCACCATATTTTTGCTTTGTTTTGTTCTGTTTTGTTTTCTGACAAGAAAATGGATATTGTAGTGCTGAGATCAATGCTTCTTATTTGGCTGTCAAACTGCATAAAGTTTAGAGGAAATATGGCAAGCCCTTATTTAACTAGATGTCCTTCAAGTATGCATCTGCAGTCCTTACATATGGGTTGTCCTGCCTCAGGCAGCCCTTCGGTCGTCCGGATTCCAAAGTCTGGGTCCGGCGTCGGCTGATGTCGCCCTCTCCCCGACGTCAGAGCGCCTGGGGTATAAAAGCGTCAGCCGACGCCATCTTCCTCAGTCTTTCTTGCCGCGTGGTGCCCGAAGCAGAAGCAGTTCGCAAGTGCTGGTCGGCCAGCTCCTGTAACTTCAGCTACCGAAGACTTCAAAAGCTAAGTACCCCGTTGGGGACTCTTTCTTGCCTCAGCCGATGTCAGATCAAACGCTTAAAGTTAATAATTGCTTAACTTGTGGGAAACAAATACCTCATAAGGATTTCCATTCTTACTGCCTCCCCTGCCTAGGCCCAGACCATGACGTCTCGGCCTGTACAGCCTGTGCCTCCTTCAACCGACGCACTCTTGGGCGTTGGGCGGAGTTTGCAGAGGAATTTTTTGGGGCTAGTTACTGTTACAATATGCCGTCGGAGATTCTGACTTCTCATTTAACCAAAAAACGGAAGGACAAGGACCGACACACGTGGACCGTGGTTTCGGCTGAAACCACGCCTAGGCCTACCGCGAGTGTCTCGGTCTCGGCTGAAACCGAGTCCTTGGTACTTCGACCGTCGAAACCGCACAACTGACAACCTCGGCCCCGGAGGCCTCTTCTGAGTCGGTTATAGAATTTCCCTCAAAACCGGTGTTCCTGAAACGTCCGACACCATTTCCCTAGACAAAACTACGCCAGCACGTGGAGCAGCCAGGCCTCCTGCATCCATGTCCATAAAGGCATTCACAAGGGCTAAAGCTGCTAAACAGCCAAAATCTCTGCCTCCCAAGGCTATTCCTCAGGGATCCACTACAGGTTCACAGATTTTAAGTTTAGCTGAGGACCTTATTTCCTTAATTAGGGGCTCTCAGCCACATCCGGACAGGGGCTCTCATCCTCCTCTAGACAAAAGGCCCAGGGTTGAGCCCACTGATCCCCAGTCCTCTGATGAGGCCTCAGATGGCTCTGCTCTTTCAGACTACCAGGAGGAGGTCTTTATGGCCTACGAGGATTCTGATGCAGAGGAATCTATTCCCTCTGCCTCCCCTCCTGAAGAGCTGTCCTTTGGGGAAACCCTTCACTCCATGAGAGAGCATTTCAAATGGCAGGGCCAGGAATCCTCTGATTCCAGGAAGAGATTAAGGACCTTTTTGCATTTACCTCAGCATAGACCTTTGGCTATTCCTCCTGTTTTGAATGTAATTGATGATGTGTACTCTGAGTCTAGCATTACCCCTGACTCCCTTCCTCCGGCTCCTGTCAAACCCGATAGGTACTACAGGGTCCCGGACTCACATCATTTCCTTTACAAGGCCCACTCTGCTGACCCTGAAACTATTTCCCAGGGCCCTAAAGGGGTTGCATCTGCCACTACTAAAAATCCACTCCCCTCTGAAAGGGAGTCCAGGGCTTTAGAGAGATGGGGTAAAAAAGTGTATACTTCTTCCACTGTTTCTATGAGGGCATTAAATTGTCAATTCCATATGATACAGTACCAAGAGTATTTGCTAGATGAATTGCATAAAAAACTGTCTTCACCTGAACCCCTAGATCGCAAGTCACTTCAGGATCTGGTACATAACTCCCAACAGGTTAGCAACCATTTCTTGCAGTGTGGTTATGATGCATTGGAAGCTTCATGTAGGTCAGCAATGACAGGTGCAGTCATACTTAGGCTTGGCTGAAGGAACAAACTCTGCCAGATCATGTTAAAGCAAAGCTTCTGGATGCGCCTCTGGAAAAGCAAAAGTTATTTGGCTCCACTGCTCAGGAGGTCTTAAAGAAATTTGAGGAAAAGGCTAAATCTGTACAAACAGTCAAAGATTTTCTCCAGGTCCAACCACCAAGATTCAGCAGAAATTGGCCCTCTAAGAATTGGTCCTTTCCAGACGCAGAGAGATTTCAAAGAGGCAAGAACAGGCATGCCAGAGGTAGAGGGCAAGCTAGAGGCTCCTACAGAGGACGTCAATGGCAGCCTCCTAACCAGAGAGGTAGTGCAGGACCCACAACTGCTGCACAAAGACAGACTCAATGACTTTACCTTGACGCCGCCAACCAGGGCTCAATTGGAAGCACCTTTGGGCGGAAAGCTTTCTTTATTCTCAAAAAATTGGCACAGTATTACAAGGGACAAATGGACACTGCAAATAATAGACAAAGGATACAGGTTCCATTTTCATACATTACCAAAAAGAAAAGGCATGCCAAACCTGCCACCGAATCAAAGGGCAGAGGCTTTAAAACAAATTTCCAATCTATTGCAAATGAAAGCTATAGAAAAGGTTCCTCTCACAGAACAAGGCCAAGGATTTTATTCCAGACTATTACTTGTCCCAAGAAAAGAAAAGCAATGGAGGCCTATTCTCGACTTGTCCGCACTGAATACTTATCTCATTGTGCCAAAATTCAAAATGCTGACCCTACAGCAACTCCTTCCCATGCTGGGCAAGGGGTCTTGGCTGGTAACTCTAGACCTCAAGGAGGCATACCTGCATGTCCCTATCAGACAAAGTTGCAGAAGACACCTCAGATTTCTTGCAGGTTCAGAGCATTATCAATTCTCAGCATTGCCCTTTGGCTTATCTACTGCGCCCAGAGTATTCACGAAATGCCTGGCATCAGTAATTGCACACTGCAGACTTCAGGGGATTCAAATATATCCATATCTGGACGACTGCCTTATACAAGCGGACAGCCAACAAACTTTGGTAAAACACTTGAATTATGCCATCCGCCTACTTCAGGCTTTGGGATATACAGTCAACATTCACAAATCAAGACTTGTTCCATCACAAAGGATAATTTTTCTGGGTGCGAAACTAGATACAACCACCCAAATGGCTTTTCTCACAGAAGAAAAACAAAGACAACTACCGGATTATTTCGAAAATCTGACAAAACAAACTCAGCTGACTGCAAGGAAAATCCTGCAGGCCCTGGGTTACATGGCATCTTGCATTCTTCTGATTCCACAAGCAAGGCTACATATGAGGAAACTACAATGGTACCTAAGGAGTTTATGGTGTCAGCACAGTCACAGCCTAGAAGCTTTGATACCACTCATTCCATGCCTTCAAAAGGAATTTCTGTGGTGGGCTCAAGCAAGCCAGTCAAACAGGGGTCTGCCCTTCAGCAAACCAATAATCAGCCAAACCATTACAACAGATGCTTCAGACCATGGATGGGGAGCGCACATGGAGGGCAGATGCATTCAAGGACTATGGTCACAGAAAGAATTGTGCATGCACATAAACCAAAAGGAAATGCTGGCGGCGATACATGCAATCGAGGCCTTCAAACATTTTCTGCATCAAGGACACCTGCTAATAAGGACAATACCGCAGTTATGTGGTACATAAACAAGCAAGGAGGTACCCATTCCTACCCTCTTTGCAGGCTGGCAATGAATCTTTGGGAACTTTCCCTAAAAATCAATATAGAGCTACAATCCCAGTTTGTGCCAGGAAAAGACAATATACTGGCGGACAGCCTAAGCAGAAATATCATGGATCCACACGAATGGATGCTGCACCCAGACATCTTCCTTCAGATAACACAATCATGGGGGAGGCCGGACATAGATCTTTTTGCCTCCCACCACAACCATCAGTTGTAGAAATTCTGCTCAAGGACATACCACCCACAAGCATGGAAAGTGGACACCCTCTCTTTCAGCTGGAACACTCTAACAGTGTATGCATTCCCACCTCTTCCATTAATGACCAAGGTCTTACTGAAGATCAGGACAGAGCAGCCCAAAGTGATTCTGATAGCTCCGGACTGGCCCAGACAGCACTGGTACCCACTGTTAAGGAGTATGTCACGCACGAAACCGTGGCCTCTACCACAATGGCCACTTCTTCTGACACAACACAATTACAAAACTCTGCACTCCAGCCTGAAAACCTTGCAGCTGACAGCCTGGAGAATACCTTGACTCCTCACCAGGATAAGCTATCCAAGACAGTGAGGGACATCATCATGGAAGCTCGCCGACCTTCCACAAGAAAGGCATATTCAGCAAAATGGAAAAGATTTCGCACTTGGAGCACCACAAGGGGCCTAGATGCGACAGTGATGAACTTGGCACATATCCTGGAATACTTGGCAGAAATGCTCCACAATGGCCTTTCTTACTCTTCCATAAAAATTCATGCTGCAGCAATTTCAGCAGAATACAATACTGATCCACCTGTCTTCTCTCATCTTCTCCTAAGGCAGTTTCTAAGGGGAATTAAAAACATCAATCCTCCAAGGAAACCACCAGTGCCTACATGGGACCTTAACTTCATGTTGGAAAAATTAACTCTACCTCCCTTTGAACCAGCAGCATCTTCAGAACTACAGTTCCTGTCTTGGAAGACTGCCTTCCTTCTGGCCATAACCTCAGCAAGAAGAGTATCTGAGTTGCAGGCCCTCATGGCAGTACAACCGTTTCTTATTTTTCATCAGGACAGTCTCACTCAGAACCAATCCTTCATTCATGCCAAAGGTGGTATCCAGGGTCTCAATGAACCAAGCTATTCACCTGCCTACCTTCTTTCCAAATCCACAAAACAAAGGGGAGAAACTTCTGCATACCCTGGACATTCACAGACAGTTGCGCTACTACTTGGACAGAACTAAGACTTACAGAAAAACTGACCAGCTATTTGTAGCATATGCTGCTGGTGTACAAGGAAAAGCAATTTCCAAACAGACAATTTCAAAATGGATAGGGAATTGCATTCAATTCTGTTACTCTTTTCATGGCAAAACTGTGCCAGCTAACATAAGACCTCATTCCACCAGAGCCACAGCCACCTCCACAGCCTTCTTAAGAGGGGTGGCTACCAAGGACATTTTAGAAGCTGCTACATGGAGCTCCATGCATACATTTTCCAAGCATTACAACTTACCCTTATATTCCAGATCCAGAGCAGGCTTTGCTACGGCAGTCCTGCAGGGCATTTTAGCTACACCATCCCTTTCTTAGATCCTACCACCCCCAGCTTGGCTATGGTATTCTACCCATATGTAAGGACTGCAGATGCATCCTTGAAGGACATAGTACAGTTTTGTACCTACCATAAATGTAGATGTCCGATAGGTATGCATCTGCAGTCAGGTTTACCCTCCCTCCTTCCCCTCTGTGGTATTTCCTGGGTACTTATCCCTCTAATAGCTAGCTGGGGTTATCTATTATGGTGTATTTGTTTTATATTACTGTGCATGTTTGAATTTTTTTGCATCTCTCCAAATTTAGCCTTCCTTAGAGGGCACCTGGCATCTGGGGCAAGAAAAACTGAGGAAGATGGCGTCAGCTGACGCTTTTATACCTTAGGCGCTCTGACTTCGGGGAGAGGGCGACATCAGCCGACGCCGGACCCAGACTTTGGAATCCGGCCGACCGAAGGGCTGCCTGAGGCAGGACAACCCATATGTAAGGACTGCAGATGCATACCTATCGGACATCTACATTTATGGTAGGTACAAAACTGTACTTTATTATATTAGGACTATTGCTACTTTGCAAACTTTCTTTTAAAAATCCTAACATGGATGATGCTTTTGTGGTTGCTGTTTGGGTATCTCAGAATACTTTTGTTAGACATTTAAAGTGGATGTGATCTCTATGTTTAGGTCTACCTTTGTGGCTGCCATTATTCAAGGCATTCTTCCATGAGGACCTACCCAGGAAGCCAGGCTTGAGACTATGTTTTATAGGTGGCAGATATGAAATTCCCAAAATCAGACATGAAAGTTACATACTTAATTGCAATGATAGCTCTGTGTTAGCAATTTCATCTCCATTAGCACCCCCTGGTGGTGGGTCAAATGGTTGTTTTTTATTTTGTGCTTCACCTTTGCAAATTTCAAAGATCTGGAGGTGGTCCTTTGACATCTAACCTACTGGGTAAAAGGGAAAGCAGAAGGGGTGCTACAGTAGCCTGGGAAGATTTTAGTTGCTGGGCTAGGTCCTGCAGTCTTAGTCCTATAGGTAATGAGCACTGAGTTGACATTGTAGATTTGTCATTGCAGTAAGTGCATAAGTTTCAGTTACTGTGGTAAACAAAGATGAGATTCAGATTTATGTTAATCTGCAAGATTTGAACAAAGTGATTAATAGATAGCATCATGCATAGCTTATGGTTAAAATGAGGTTTCAGTAATGCCAAAGGTTAAAGTTTTCTCATTGCTAGAGGCGAAACAATGTTTTTTTGTAATAAAAAATAGAAAAAATAAGCTCCATGTTATATGCATTTATTACAGTATTGGAAATATTTAGATTTCGTAAACTTTTGTCAGATATTTCATTTAAAGCAAGGTTTTCCAAATAGCTATTGTTCATGTAATTACAGAGTTGGAATGTGTTGTAAACTCAGTCGATAATTTTAGTAGTATGAAATCAGAGACAAGAAGATCATCACAACAGACTGATAAGCTGAAAATAGATTGTCATGCTCATTTCTTGGTAAATTCAGGATAAAATTGAAAAACATGGATTATGTCCTGAGGGCCAGGGGTCTGAAACATGATCTAGGAAAAAATCCAATGTATTTTGCAGATGCCAAATCCAAAAGTTGACGAGGTATTGCAGAGGTTTCCTGAAATTATGCATTATCTTGTGTGCCTCTTCAAAAGCTGTTAGAGGTAGGTATGGTTTAGGAATACAACTCTGAAGAAAAAAAAAGTGATGAAATGCTTGAGAAGCAAATGACAAGTGTTCCAGCATTAAAATACTGTGATGGGAGCAAGCCAGTTTTTTGCAAGTAGATGGCAGTCATAGTGGTATATGAGCTGTAGTCCTGCTTAATAGTAGACAAGTTGACAAGGGGTTAGGAGTATTTACAGTTAACTGTAGTATATGGATGTGAGAAATTCCATGAATACATGTATGATAAGTGTGTTTGTGCAATACACCTTCTAGACTTCACATGATGCACTTAATCCCCTGAAGTATGATCTGAAAGTGATGTAAAGACTAGGCAAGGAAGTACACATCATATATGTTGAGCAGAGCATACCTGCCTGAGAAGCATGAACTACTACAACAGGAAAAATAGATACTCTTTAGGTAATACCAGTTACCAATAAGAGTGGGGGAAGCAGATACTTTCAGAAGTGTGCTGATACTGACCTCAAAATATAGTTACTGAAATACATTGCAGTGAAATTTGTCCTGATCAAAATTGTTAGCAAGAAAGGAAACACAGTTTTATTATTTTTTGCAAGGAAGAAAAAAATGGCCTGTCAGTTGAGAAAATGGATGCTTCAGAGGCTACAGGAGTCACGTCTTTGAGTAGTAAAGAGCAGATAAAGAGTGATGGTATTTGGCCGGGAGTATCAACTCAATACAGATGTCATCTTCAGTGCACGCCATAGTAATCTAATTGAAGAGATCCTAGCATAGTAAGTTCTAAATCGTTCATGTAATCAAATTGACACAATTTTTTCCATTTCAGAAAGGTTGTATGCCTCCTCTTTGTGTGTTGTTATTCAAGTTCCCTGAGACAGTCAAGCTGGCAGACACAGCAGATATAATTCTGGTACATTAAAATGTATATCCCTGACACAGGGTACTGCAAGCTATTTTTTCTGACAGTGGTCCACAGTATAAAAGTTAAGAATTCAGAGGAGTTGTGCACGAGTTGGAATTGAAATGCATAGTATTCAATCCACACCATCCCCAACCCAATAGACAAGTGGAAATAACTATCTGAATAGTAAAGAATCTAATGATTAGAAAACAGTAGCAGATGTTGAGGATTGCCATTTTGCTGTTATGAAATATAAGAATGCTGAAGGGGCTTGATCTTTCTCCATCTCAACTGTTGATGGGAAGAACATTGAAAAGATTTACCTATGTCAGATGTTTTACTGATGCTTGGAAATTAATATTAAGTAAAGGAAATTTATGAAAAAAATCATCAGCCAGCTGTTTTGGGGTAAAGGGATGATAAAGATCTAATTATGACTTGGAGGACCTAAGTATGGAAAGTGGCTTGGATATTTTCTGGGGAGGTCATTTAGAGGAGCAGATTGCACAGCAGTTCAGGACCCTTGTTGGGGATAGTGGAGCTTTGAGAAGAGCTGTTGCTGCAAAGGTAAGGATAGGTAAAAGGGATGTGCCACCATGCAGTTGGGTTGCTCCAGTGCAGTGCTGTTGCATGCCCAGCTAAGTGATGTAAGCTCAGCATGCCAGTAGGATATGCAGCTTAATGAAAAAGGGTCAAGTGGGCATGTATTATGACAATACTGGTGAGCAGCCTCCCTCTATCCTACTGGAGTGTTTTTTTTCCATCTTCCCACTGTGCTAAGGCAGCCCTACCTGGGGGGAGGGGGGATAGTACCATGCACGGAGTTCAACTTCCCACTGGAGAGTTTCGGTAACAATCTCCTTCCAACCCTGTTAAGGTGGCCCCACCCAGGGTAGTACTAGGATTAGAGGGCACGCGATATTGGAGAGATCATCTTGTGAGCTGATGATCAGCTGCAACACAGAGAGGGAGCAAGTAAAAAAAAATCGGAAACTGATATACTACTATGGTAATAACTGCAGAAGACTGCCAACTTTGCACTTTAGAGACAAAGTAAGAATCCATGGGTCATGGGAAAATCTCTAGGCTGCCACTGAAATAGTTGACAGAGCAGCTGAGCTCAGATCATATTTAGTTTGTAGAGAAGATTGTGAGCTGTGTAGAAGGAATGTTAGCTATCTGCAGAAGGCAAGCATGTCAGGCTCAAAGAATTATGGGAAGGATCAAACTACAAATGTCACAACTAGTCCTTACTCAAAAAATAGAGACCGTGATAACAGTGATAGTCAAGACCTGCAGCAGCAGAGCCTTCTGAAATAATGTTTGGGAATGAATCTGCAATGCAGTAAGAAAAATCCAAAAAGTAAGACCAAATATCCATTGTAAGTAGTGAATGTTATTCTCCACAGGTTGAAGATGATTGAAGAACCAAAATGATTTATGTACTGTTCCAAAGTCAAAAAAGGATTTTAAGGACAGAAAAGCACCATTATTAAACTGTGTTTGAATATGTAAAAACTCTCTGTTTAATGTAGATAGCTCAGGACAGGCATAGTATTGTGTGAAGCCTCTTACAGTGATCATTTTAATATGATATGCCATCATGGGTCTACTTCATTATATCAAAATACCACATCATTGAATTGTAATTCATCAAGACCAGTTGAACGAAACCTCACTATATTGACAACTCAAATTGAGTCCCGTTTCATTGAATGTACTATCCAAATCATACAGAATGCTGCAGTCAGAGCACCTCAACTGACAAACATAATTTAACAAAAAACTCTAACTATGTTAACAGTTATGCACCCCATGTATATTTTATATAGCAACTCCAAGATCGCACTATAGTGGGGTAAGGGTAAACTTCCCGATTCCCACTGTACCTCAATCTCCATTCAAAATGTTAAACAGCAGTACAGTTTTTCTTACCTTATAACTGCATTGTGATAATCCATAACTGACTGCTATAGCACCGGTAGTAGAAACTGTAAGTAAAGTTACCTCTTTTTGAGTACTACCTATTTATTTTCACAATCCTTTCTGGGAATGTCTGCAAGAGTAGGTTTGATGACACGAGACTCAATGAGTCCAGTTCTTTCAAAATCTCTTGTGAGGTTTTCTTTGCCAAATTCTCAACTATCTCCCTTGCTGCCTGTCAAGAGACCATTGGTATCTTTCAGTTGGGAGTCTACCCATTTTAAAAGGTCTTCTGCCTTTGAGGATCCTGATAATGAGGAGTGAGCTGTCTCGACACCATCACCTGCTAGTGATCCTAGATTTGGGGAGTGAATGCAGCTTATGCAGTAGAGTTTTTTTCTGGTAAGGGGGAGGGCAGCAAATCCCATTGCTTTCCTCACATCATAGGCTTCAAAGCCCATTCTGTTCCCCACATAATAGGCTTCAGTAGTCATGTCACCTCTCCCAGTAGTTGATGTTCTTTATGTTTCACTGTTGCAGTCATCACATTTGGGTTATCCCTGCCAGGCTATCCCTCAGTTGTCCCGAATACCAGAGGCTTAGTATTTTTGCGTCGGTTGCTGTCACTCAAGGACTGACGTCAGGTCGTCAGTGGTATAAAATCAGGCAGCCGATGCCATTATATTAGTCTTTCTTGCCAAGGAGCCCAAAGCAGAAGCAGTTCGCATGAGTGCCGGTCGGCCACTACCTGAGTTTTTCATTTCCGAATTGAAGTCTTCTAAAGCTAAGTACCCCATTGGGGATCCTTTTTTTCTTGCTCTAACCGATGTCAGAAAAAGTTAACAATTGTCTTGACTTTGGAAAGCAAAATACCACACCGAGACTTTCATTCTTACTGCATCACTTGTTTCGGCCCAGACCACGACATCCCCGCTGTCGCTTTTGTGCTTTGTTCAATGCCAGAACTATATGTTGTCGGGCCCTTATTGTAGCTAGATATTTTCACGCTCAGTCCTCAAATTCTGATATGGCTTCAGTAAGCCATCCAACAACTGATCTTCCAAAAAAGCGTAAGGATAAAGACAAAGACAAGACCGCACAGGTCCAAGACTGCCGACAATGCTTCTGTTAAGCTAGTCGTCAGTTCTCCAGCTGTCAGTGAGGCTCTTTCACAGTCCCTGATGCCCGTTTCTATGGATTTGCAGGCCACTACCGAGACCCTTTTGGAGTCTGGTATGCCACGAGACTCTTCTTTGACTAAGGATTCTGCGGATGTCTCTACCTTGGATGGGTCTGGAGCCACTGAGCAGGCACCGGCTTCCAAGAAAGTACTTTGCACTACCGATACTCAACACAGACCAATGACTTCTTTTGTGTCTACAGTTCTTTCGGAAGCTACCGAGTTTCTAAGGCCCAGGATATGAACCACACCCAAAAAAACCATGACCCAAGCTCAGGCACCTTCTTCCTTGCCTCCGTCTCAAATGCTTAAAATGGCAGTAGACCTTATAATGCTTATCAGGGAAAGCCAGGCTACCCCTTCCAAATGAAAGAGACTTGTCTCCAGTAGTTTTATCTGAACAGGAGTGTGATGACTCTGATGCATCTGAATATGAAGATATGCAACTCCTCTCTGCTTATGAGGATTCTGATGCAGAGGAACCATCCCTTCAGCCTCTCTGCCCGAGGACTTTTCCTTTGGGGAAAACCTACATACTTTAAGGGAGCATTTCCAATGGGAACTGATGTTCAGTAGGCACTGCCCCTCCAAGCACTGGTCCTTTCCTGCCCCCTCCAGGTCAGCTCATCCCAGACCCAGGGGAAGCAGGCCCCCCAGACTACAGCCCCAGGGAATACAGAGATCTAAGCAATGGAGTTCCTTCTCTTCAAAACCAGGGAGTGCAAAGCCACCCCCTTATGGTAAGAACTCACAATGACTTTACACTTCCACCCCCTCCCTCTGCCCACATGCTCCTGACCCTAGGAGGAAAACTCTCCTTCCACGCAAGCAACTGGGTCACCATTACCAATGACTGTTGGGTCCTCAACATAGTGTCCCAGGGATACAAATTTTATTTCCACACTCTGCCCAGATCTTCCCACAAACCAGTGGGCAGAGGCAAAAAAACAAGTCCTTTCCCTGCTCTCTGTGAGGGCAATAGAGCATGTTCCTACAGAACAGATAGGCCAAGGTTTCTACTCCAGACTCTTCTTGGTACCCAGGAAAGAGGGCACATGGTGCCCCATCCTTGATCTATCCATTCTAAACACCTTTCTGGTGATATCAAAATTTAAAATGCTCACCCTCCAGCAGCTGCTACCTATGCTTTCCAAGGATGCTTGGTTAGCCACCCTAGACCTAAAAGAGGCCTACCTACACATCCCAATCAGGGAATCATGCAGGAAATACCTACGTTTCAGGGCAGGATTACTGCATTTTCAGTTCTCTGTGCTTCCCATTGGCTTATCCACTGCTCCCAGAGTTTTCACAAAATGTCTGGCTCCCGCCATTGCTTTTTGCAGGCAAAGAAATATTCAAACTTAGCCATACCTGGACGACTGCCTGATTCAGGCAGACAGTCAGGAAAAGCTGGTACAGCACCTGACCTTTGTAAAGGAACTACTGACCTCTCTGGGATATACTATCAACAAAAAGAAATCCACACTAGTTCCCACACAAAATATTTTATTCCTGGGAGCAAGCCTGGACACAGCATCCCAGATGGCATTCCTTACACCAGAAATACAATCCTACCTGACAGCCTACTTCTATCAACTAGCCACCAGGACCCAGTTATCCGCAAGGACAATCCTGCAAGCTCTAGGGTTCATGACCTCTTGCATTCTACTCATTCCATATGCCACACTGCATATGAGCAAACTACAATGGTACCTAAAAAGCCTTTGGTGTCAGTACTCTCAAGACCTGGAAACTCTTATACCAATGATACCTTGTCTAACGAAAGATTTTCTTTGGTGGGCAGCAGCATGCTACCACAACAAGGGACTTTTCCTTCTCACAACCGCACGCCACCCAGACCCTCACCACAGATGCATTAGACTGTGCCTGGGGTGCACACCTGGACAGCAGGTGCATTCAGGGCCAATAGAGCCCAAATCAAATACATCTGCACATAACCAAAAAGAGATCATAGGTGTTCAGCACACCCTGACAGCTTTCAGACTCCTACTCTCCCCGGGGCCTCTACTGATCAAAACAGACAACACCACAATGATGTGATATATCAACAAGCAGGGAGGGACTCACTCTTTTCCTCTGTGCATGCTTACCATGACCTTTTGGCACATGGCCTCAGCCATGCAATTACACCTGTTAGCACAGTTCCTGCCAGGCTCTCTAAACTCTCTGGCAGACAACTTAAGCAGAAACCTGCTAGACCCACACGAGTGGCAGCTAGACCAAAGAACCTTCACCCTTGTAACCCAGAAATGGGGCACCCCGAATGTCGACTTCTTTGCCTCCCACTCCAGTCATCAGCTCAGCATATTATGCACCAGGGAACCTCACAGCAAGGCCTGGAAAGTAGATGCTCGATCCTTCCAGTTGGTAAACCTCTCAGTCTATGCATTTCCCCCTCTACCACTCATTTCAAGGGTACTGCTCAAAATAAGGGAGGAAAACCGAGGACAATCCTGATTGCCCCAGACTGGTCATGCCAGCACTGGTACCCACTGCTGCACAGCCTTTCACCCCTACCACCATGGCACCTACCTTAGATCCCAACACTCCTGACCCAGAGGAATGGAGAATTCATGCATCCCCAATTGCAGACCCTCAATCTGGCAGCCTGGCTTATTCCCTGACCACTACCCAAGCTGCCAGTCTAAGCAAGTTCTAGATGTTATATGTGAGGGCCAACGCCCCAGCACTAGAAAGTCTTATGCTGAAAAGTGGAAAAGGTTTTGCACCTGGATCCAGGCTAAGGGAGCCGGAATGGCACAGCCCTCCCTACCTCACATCCTGGATTACCTGGCAGACCTACTACACAGTTGTCTATCCTTCTCTTCTATTAAAATTCATGCTCTGCCATCTCTGCTCATTTTAGCACAGAGCCACCTCTTTTCTCACACCCTCTCATCAAACAGTTCCTAAGAGGGGTAACAACTTGAGGTCACCCAGAATAGCTCCTACCCCAGCTTGGGACCTAAACTTTGTGTTCGAAAAGCTCACCCTACCCTCCTTTGAACCTGCAGCTACAGCAGAGTTAAAATTTCTCTCTTGGAAAACAGTCGTGCTTCGGGCCATCACTTCAGCTAGAAGAGTGTCAGAGCTACATGTTCATATGGCTGTAGAGCCCTTCATCATTTTCCATGCTGACAGGGTCTCCATCAGGACTAACCCATCCTTCTTGCCAAAAGTGGTGTCCAGTGTGGCTCTCAACCAATCTATTTATTTGTCTACCTTTTTCCCTAACCCACAAAACAAGGGAGAAAGGATTCTGCACTCTCTAGATGTGCACAGACAGCTCAGACTCTACCTAGACGGGACTAAATCTTTTAGAAAAACTGATCAATTGCTTGTCAGCTTCGCTGCAGGGGCAGAGGACAAGGCCATATCCAAATAATCAGTTTCCAAATGGATAGTACACTGCATCCATTTCTGCTACAAACAGCATGGGAAACCTCCTCCCAAGGGGGGTCAGGACACATTCCACCAGAGCAACCTCCACCTCTGCAGCTTTCCTCAGAGGGGTCCCCACCAGGGACATCCTGGAGGCTGCAGCATGGACATCTGTTCATACCTTCACCAAGCATTGCCACCTGCCTTTCTTCTCCAAATCCAGGGCAGGCTTTGCCACTGCAGTCTTGCAAGGGCATCCTAGCCAGCCCCCAGTCTTCTTGACTGCCTCCATCCTTTTTTTCAGCTTTGGGAATCAACCCAAATGTGATGGCTGCAGCAGTGAAACACGAAGAACATAGTACAGTTGTGTACACTTACCATAAATGTAGATGTTCGAGTGTATTCACTGTTGCAGTCCTGGTTTCCCTCCCTCCATCCCCCTTGTCTTCTCTCTCTCTGTCTCTCTCTCTCTCTCTCTCTCCATACAAGGAATTTTTGGTATTTACTTTCTACTGGTGGTGTTCTTCCACCATAACCTAGCTCGTTATTGGAGGCTCCTGACAGTTGGGGCAAGAAAAACTGATATAATGGCGTCGGCTGCCTGATTTTATACCACTGACTATTTGACGTCAGTCCTGGAGTGACAGCAACTGACGTAGAAATACTAAGCCTCTGGTATTCGGGCTGACTGAGGGCTACCCTGGCAGGGATAACCCAAATGTGATGACTGCAACAGTGAATACACTCGGACATCTACATTTATGGTAAGTGTACACAACTGTACTTTCTGTGTAGTACCACTCATAGTTGACATTTTTAAAACAAAATGCAGTGCGTGTTGCCTGGGTGAACCTAGATTCTGTGGTCTGAATTACCTAAGAAGGCCAAGCAAATTTTCTTCCCTACCCCCAGGGATTCTCATTTTTGGAGAGTGACAAATTTGATAATACTGACTCTCATGCAACCCTGATGAGAGTCCCTGCCACAACCCCTTCCCTACCACACACACACACACACACACACACACACACACACACACACACACACACACACACGCAAAGTCAAGGGTGCTGGACAGATTTGCAAAGCCATTCAGTACATCCACCCCCCCATCCTTGATTACCCTTTCCTTGAATACTTTAAAATAACTTAACACACATGCTGTAGTTTCAGAGAGTCACTGCCAATAAAATAGTGTGGAGTGGAGGACTTGCCTGACAGCTGCCTAAGAGGGAATAAAAATCAAGACTGGGCCTCAACATATTTCTTGTCTGCATGACTTATAATGCTATAGATGGTACTGCTAGGGTAGCTGGAACCAGCATTGCTGACTGCACTTGAAAAACATTTCTGAGGGCACTAGTATGACTTTTTTTTCAGACTTCTCTCATACAAACCTTTTTCCACTTGGTGCTGAATTTATTAAACATTTGAAGGATATGAAAGAAAGAAGTCCAACCGATACTGCTCTGGGAGGTACAGTCCTATCCTTTACTGCATTAACTGGGCAAAACACAAAGGGTCAAGCAGTTTTTGGTTACATGACACCCACAAGCCCCACTATCAGACAGCAGGCCCACAGCAGTCTTTCTTTGTGATGCATTTGCAGGGTTACTTTCCCATGGGCTGGTATCCCTGGCCATTTCATGAAGAACTTGAGGACCTTTAACATCAGTCCTTACTCCTTTCTCAACTGTCTTCTTTTGGAGGCACTCAGGGGAGATTATGCTTCCATGCTGCAGCACAAAGAAAGATTTCAATGGAAACATAGACCAGGGAGACAGTGTTTTGCAGCAGCACCATTGTCTCATTTTCCCAGCCTGAGTTGCTGTCTTTGTCATTGCTAAACATTCCACCTCATCTAAAGTTCTCATAATGAAAGAAAGTGCACAAACTCTTCATAAATCTCTTCACAGAAAGAAACATCCAGAAGGTTCTGCATTAACAGTGATTGCTATGTTATTGTTCCATGTTCATTTTAGTTTCCAGAAAAACAAGAGACCTCGGGCCACTTCTAGACCATACAAGTACACATATTCATCTTCAAGAAGCCATGTGGTATGGTGGCACTACAGTCTGTCCTGGCATGCCTACTGGGGAGAGCTGGATATGCTGCTGTGGCCAGCATTAGTTTTTCCTCTAGATATATTGCCAAGCTGTTAAGGAGGTATCTCTGCTTCTGAGCAGGAGCAAATAACTTCTAATTTAGGACTCTTGTGTCTAATCTTGGCTACTAGGGTGTTCAATTGAATGTTTGTGGTAGCGGCATGCCTGAGGGTGCAGGGAGTAAAGGTGTTCTCTTATGACTGTGTCTTGGTTGGACCTTTTAAGTATTGCCTTTTCAGGTAGAGGAAGACACTTCCCAAAGTTTTTCCTCCCTAGAGGATCAGTGGATTTTGCAAAGCCTCAGTGCTATGCATTCCAAAAACTGACTGTTATAGGTTTTTGCTTGGCTATGAAGCTTTGTCATGCACTTCTCCTCCCGCAGATGGTCCAATCCATTTTAAACACTGTATATCTGGACTGTTTTGTCAGAGTTCCACAGCAGATGTTTTTAAGAGTCATGCCAGCTGCTATTTTTACAATTTTCTAAGTTCATTCTATATGAGAGTCTTGGAATGTACCTCTCGATGTTCTTCATTCCACATTGCTGCAGTCCTAACTATAGGGTAGTCCGCTGTCCAGTCGGCCCGAATACCAAAGTATATGGCTGACGTCGGTCACGGCGCATTAGACTGACGTCAGTACGTCAGGGTACTAATGCGCATGACCGACGTCATATCCTCAGTCTTTTTTGCCGCATGGTCCGATGCAGAAGCAGTTTTTGCGAGTGCAGGTTGGCGTTCTGAAAGTTTCTGAAGTCAGAGTTTCAGACCGAATCAAAGTTGGCTAAGTACCCCGTTGGGGAATATTTTGGTTATATCATGGCTCAGTATTTAACGGATGTCAGAAAAAGTGAATAACTGTATTTCTTGTGGGAAACAGATACCTCATAGGGATTACCATACTTTGTGTATACCTTGTTTAGGGCCTGAGCACGGCGTTGTTGGATGCGCTCTTGTGCTAGATTTAACAAACGCACTATTAAGAGAAGGTTAGACTGTGCCAGGTTAGTGTTTGGGAAGCGTTGTAATTATAAAATGCCGTCGGATGCTCCGGCCGCTTCAACCAAAAGCGCAAGGACAAAGCAGGGAAGCCTAGAGTGGAAGAACCGACAGTCCCGGACGTCAGTTCTTTAGAGGGCTCAGTGGGCGGAGGTTCTGCCAGGAGTTTCTTTGGAGTCTCAGGGAGAAACTTTACTGTTACAGGATGTGTCCTCTCAGGAAGTAGGCCAGGCTGAAGGGGCTTCTCAGGTGGCTGTTCTTCCCTCTCTTCCTAAGGTGGTTAGGGCCTCTGTTTCTAAGGCTTCTTTAAGAGGCAGGCCTACTTTAGCTTCAGTGGGGGTTTCTCCGAGTGTTTCAGGGTCTTTGCCTAAGAAGCATATGCTAAAATGGCAGAGGATTTGATTACAATGATTAGAGGTTCTATGCCCTCCTGATAAGAGGCCTAGGGTGGAACCTGAGTTTGAGAGTTTTGAGCAATGTTCGAGGCTTCTGAGTCTTCGGCTGAAGACTTGCAGGAGTATCCTCCTTATTCTGATTCTGATGTGGATGATTCTACTCCTTCAGCTTAGCCTCCTGAGGATTTTTCTTTTCAGAGACTCTGCATTCCATGAGGGAGCATTTTAAATGGGAAGGTCAAGATTTCTCTGATTCCAGGAAGAGGCTTAGGGAATTCTTGTTTTACCCCAGCATAGGCCTTTAGCTATACCTCCTGTTCTGAATGTGGTAGAAGATGTTTTTGCAGAGGCTTCCCTGAATCCTGACTCTTTGCCTCCTGCCCCAGTTAAACCGGATAGGTACTATAGGGTGCCTGAAGCCCATAAGTATCTTTTTAAGAGTCCTAGGGCAGACCCAGAAACTGTCTCTCAGGGGCCTAAAGGTGTGAAGGCTTCTGTGGTTAAAAATCCTGTTCCTCCTGATAAAGAGGCAAGGGCTTTGGATAGATGGGGAAAGAAAGTGTATACTTCTTCCACTTTAGCCATGAGGGCGTTGAATTGTCAGTTTCATATGTTAAAATATCAGAATTATCTCCTTTCACAATTGAAGTCTAAGGTGGATGCTCTGGCTGAAGGTATTGAGTGTAAAGAGTTGCAGGATTTAGTTCATGTTTCTGAACAGGTGGGTAAGCATTCCTTGCAGTGTGGTTTTGATGCTGTGCAGGCCTCCTCGAGGGTGGCTGCCACTGGTTCTGTTCTTCGTAGGCACACCTGGTTGAGGGATCAGAACTTAGCTGAGCATGTTAAGACAAGGATTTTGGATGCTCCTTTACAGTCTGATGTGTTGTTTGGTTCGCCTGTGGAAGCAGTTTTAAAGAAAATGGAGGACAAGGCTAAGTCTATGCAAACTGTTAAGGATTTTTGCAGGTGCAGCCTCCAGTTTAGTAGAAATTGGCCTACTAAGGGGTGGACTTATCCTGCTTATGATTCCCAGTCTAGGGGTAGGTCTAGCCGTGGTAGAAGCAGAGCTCAAGGTTCTTTTAGGCCTAGGACAGGGAGTTCACCTGCTCAGACTTCTGGTGAGGGCAGGGGTCAGTCCTTTCGTAAGCAGACCCAATGACCTGCCTTTTCAGCTGCCAGTACATTCTCGCCTGGCAGCACCTTTGGGAGGAAGGCTGTCTCTTTTCAAAGAAAATTGGGATTTAATTACCCAAGACAGATGGGTTCTGGATATCATTCACCACGGTTACAGGTTTTATTTCCATACCTTGCCTCCTTTCAAAGGCATGCCAGACATTCCTCCTCTACAAAGAACAGAGGCTCACAAGCAAATTTCTCTGTTGCTCCAAATAGGGGCCATTCAGTCAGTTCCTGTGCCAGAAAGGGGCCTAGGATTTTATTCTCGCCTGTTCCTAGTACCAAAGAAGGGGAACACGTGGAGACCAATTTTGGATTTATCTATCCTCAACACTTATCTGGACATTCCCAAGTTCAAAATGTTGGCGTTACAACAGCTTTTACCTCTGCTGGGCAAAGATCACTGGATGGTAACTTTAGATCTCAAGGAAGCTTACCTTCATGTGCCAATAAGACTGAGTTGCAGGAAGTATCTGCGCCGAGCTGGAAATTCTCATTATCAGTTCTCTGCATTGCCCTTTGGCTTATCTACTGCCCAGAGTATTCACAAAGGTTCTGGCTCCAGTGATAGCTTACTTCAGGCTAAAAGGAATTCAAATCTATCCTTATTTGGACGACTGCCTGATTCTGGCTCAAGAAAAGGAAGACCTTCTACAGCATTTGGAATATGTCATAGCAGTGCTAAGATGCCTAGGGTATTCTGTGAGCGAAATAAAGTCCAGTCTAGTACCCTCTCAAGACATGTGCTTTCTGGGTGTGAGACTGAATACAGCAGCCCAGATGGCCTTTTAACCCCGGACAAACAAAAGAATCTTTCCAGTTACTTCCATCAACTATCTCTTCAGTCCGGGCTGACTGCAAGGACAGTCCTTCAAGCCTTAGGGTTCATGGCATCTTGTATTCTGGTGCTTCCCAATGCCAAACTGCATATGAGGAAGCTACAATGGTATCTCAAAATCTGTGGACACAGCACTGCCAGGATTTGGACACTGTCATTCAAATAATACCTTGCATTCAAAAGGAATTTTTGTGGTGGGCTCAGGAATGTCACCTAAACAAGGGACTCTCTGTGACCCGGCCAGAGGCAAGTCAGATTCTAACGACAGATGCCTCAGACATTGCTTGGGGAGCTCATCTAAATGGAAAGTGGATACAAGACAAGTGGCCTGCCAGACTACAGCATCTACATATCAACATGAAAGAGATGTTAGCAGTCCAGTTTGCATTAATGGCTTTCAAGGAGTTACTTCTTCCAGGGCAGGTGTTGATTCTAACAGACAACACAACTGTCATGTGGTACATCAACAAACAAGGGGGAACACATTCTTACCCATTGTGCAGGCAAGCAATGATTTTATGGGAGACTGTGCTCAGCTTGCAACTAACTCTTCAGGCAAGGTTTCTGCCGGGAGCACAGAACTCCTTAGCAGATGTGTTAAGCAGACAAATCATGGATCCCCACGAGTGGAAACTGGATCTTCATGTATTTCAAAATTTGACAGTGTCATGGGGAACTCCAGACATAGATCTGTTCGCTTCTCCACTAAACCACCAGCTGCCAAACTTTTGCACGAAGAGATTTCATCACACAGCTTGGAAAGTGGATGCTCTTTCTTTCAGTTGGAAAAATCTTCATGTGTATGCTTTTCCACCTCTGCCTCTTCTCCCAAAGGTGCTTCTAAAGGTCAGACAAGACAAGCCAAGGATGATTTTAATAGCTCCAGATTGGCCTCGGCAGCACTGGTACCCATTACTGAGGAGTCTGGTAAGGAAGCCTCCATGGCCTTTACCCTTGATTCCACACCTGTTGTCTCAGAGGGACGGTCGTCTGCTCAATGTCAAGCTTCACTCTCTTCATCTAACAGCCTGGCATATTCTGTTTTGAAAGACAGCAGGTCTCAACTTCCTCAACAAGTTTTAAATGTGATTATGGAAGCCAGAAGACCTAGTACAAGGAAGGTGTGCAGAAAAATGGAAGAGATTTTTATTTTGGACTGCAGCAAAGAATTTGGAGATTTCTGAGCCTAATTTGAGTGTGGCTCTTCAATATCTTACTGAGTTATTGGACAAAGGTTTGTCTTTCTCTTCCATTAAGATTCATGCTGCGGCAATTTCAGCTCACTATGATTGTGACCCACCATTGTTTTCACATCCTTTGTTCAAGCAATTTCTTAGAGGGCAAAGAATATAAGACCCCAGAGCTCCTACTCCTGCTTGGGACCTCAATTTTGTGTTGGAGAAACTTACTCTACAACCTTTTGAGCCTGCGCTACTGCTGAACTGAAATACTTGTCATGGAAGACTGCTTTTTGTTGGCCATTACTTCTGCTAGAAGGGTTTCTGAGTTGCAGGCCCTTATGGCGGTTGAGCCTTTTTGATTTTTCATAAGGATAGGGTATCATTACGCACTAATCCTTCCTTTATGCCTAAGGTGGTTTCTAGTGTGGCTTTAAACCAAACTATTCATTTGCCTACTTTTATGCAGATCCCCAAAATAAAGGGAAAAGATTTTGCACACTTTAGATGTACACAGGCAATTGCGTTATTATTTAAGCAGGACTAAGGATTTTAGGCAGTCTCAGCAGTTGTTTGTTTCTTTTGCTTTGAGTAGGGCAAGACTGTGACAAAACAAACTATTTGTAGGTGGATTGGGTTTTGCATTGCATTTTGTTATTCCCATCATGGCAAGGAGATTCCAGCTGGGATTAGGCCTCATTCCACTAGGGCTACTGCCACTTCAACAGCATTTCTAAGGGGTGGCAACGAAGAATATTTTGGAGGCAGCTACTTGGAGTTCAGTGCATACTTTCTCTAAGCATTACCACCTTCCTCTCTACTCTAAGTCTAGGGCTGGTTTGCCACAGCTATTTTGCAAGGCATGTTATCAGCTCCTGCTTCCTTATGATTTGCCAGCCTCCCTTACCTCTGCTTTGGGATTCTACCCAATAGTTAGGACTGCAGCAATGTGGAATGAAGAACATAGTACAGTTTTGTACCTACCATAAATGTAGATGTTCGAGGATCCACATTGCTGCAATCCCTCCTTCCCCTCTGTGTTTAGGGGTGGTTGTGTAGGTGAGATTATATTCTGGTACCTTTGTATATATTGTATATATTTTTGGTGCAGGTATGTTTGGTGTTTTTGGTTTTGGCCTTGTTTTTTTTTAGGGTCTTCTGACATCTGGGGCAAGAAAAGACTGAGGATATGATGTCGGTCATGCGCATTAGTACCCTGACGTACTGACGTCAGTCTAATGCGCCGTGACCGACGTCAGCCATATACTTTGGTATTCGGGCCGACTGGACAGCGGACTACCCTATAGTTAGGACTGCAGCAATGTGGATCCTCGAACATCTACATTTATGGTAGGTACAAAACTGTACTTTTCTGTAGTTCTTGCATTCGGACACTTTGCCTGCCTCAGCTTAGCTGTCTAGGTGTTTTTTTTTTTTTTGTTTTTGTTCTACGTCTCTTGAAGGCTAGATCCCCATGAACTCCTGAAGGAGAGCCCATTCTTTCTTCTTATCTCAGAGGCAACAGTCACCACCGATGCATGAGCCGTCTGGTATGGGGGTACTTTAAAAGGATGGGTCTTGACTAGATATCAGTGTACTGGACATGAGGGCAATGCTGTTCTCATAGTCTTCCCATGGGTGCACCTGACAACTGGTGCAGAGGGTTAAGGCTGTGAGTTGTAGTTCCTGTGGTACAGTTTGATTTCCCCAGCACTCATTTGCCTACTGTGTGACCTTCAGCAATTCATTTAAAAAGACATTGTTCTCAGGTTGCCTCTGAAAATTGTGTGTCCAATGGGCCTACCTGGTTTACAAATTGGTATTATTATTATTACTTTAAAGGCGCTCATTCATATCTCTTAGGCAGTGAAGCCATGAATGTCTGTGTGCACATATGCTTGCGTGTGTCTGTAATGTGATCAGGATGGTCCATCTTTGCCACTCATGCTCAAGAAGGAGAAGTTTTCTGATTGTGTGCTAATTTATTTTACACTTTCTAGTCAGACTTTTTCCTAGTAAGAGATTATTCTTCCATACATTGAAGAAACTTCACCCAGGCCTTCATGCTCAAAAGTTGACGGGATAACTGCTCCAGTTCCACTAAGCACGATCATAGGACTTTTCTGACAGACGGGTCTGTATTATCTTTTCCATCCAAAGTCATTCTTCTCTAAAACATACGGAGAATTGAAAGAACACCAGTACTTCAAGGCTTACAGTATCTGTCAGCAATATTTGACATTGGTATAGGCTAAGATTAAAGTTCATCTTGCAACCATATCTGATTTCCATGCTTGTCAGGGCTGCTTATTCTTGACCTTCAGTAAAGCATGTAAGGCCATTCTTAGAGACACCTTCTTATGAAAAACATTTTTGATAAATCCTGTCCCTGTGAAAATGGTCAGCCACTTCTGTAGACCTAGTGTTTGTCCAGCAATACTTTTTTTTTTGCTAGCCACAGTAATGAACATACTCATAGTCCTGCGACCACCAAATAATAATACATAGTGGACAAGAGTTACAGGCTGTAATTCCCAAAGTGTTACCATATATATTTGATGTGTAATGCAGTAAGCAGTATGGGTTTTGATTCTAATCACTGGTATCCATTAAAATACAAAAGGCAGCTGGCCTTAAGGTTATGATGTAAATATTTACTGTTGCTGCCTGTCACTCATCCAGGGTACCTGTCACACCCGGATAAGCTGTATACTGTAGAGTTACAGATCGGGTATAATCATTGGCTCCCTAAGATTTCACTTGCCTCAGTCCAGGGTCTTTCAGTGCAGTCTTACTAACACCGATTATAACTTGACCAGAATCATCAATTCAAACAGTATATTTCGTAATGAGTAGAATACACAATGCTTCTCCAGCAAAGCACACTACTGCGGAAACTTTAAGGAACTCTGCCATCATGTAGTCAAAACTAACAAAAGCACACAGTACTATTTCGCTTAAAATAAACAAACCTTTACATATTCAAATGGTCATTTAGCTCTGAGCAGTTCCCTTTTATGTGGGTGCCTCATAGTCATAGGTACCTGTAAAATGCATAAACCGTTAAAAGAATAAACCTTCACTTACAAGCATTCAAAGCTGAATAATATGACTATGTACGTGGAATATATACAGTAAAATAAAACATTACATTTGAGAAGTAAGTATGCAAACAAATATTTTTTGTGTAAGGAATATGAAATAAAATATCCAGAAGGATAGATATCGTTCAGAAAATGTATTTCTAATGTCGCTTCTGAATAAAAGATGTACTGCTGTTATTGTCTTTAGCTTTTGTAACCAAAATAGAATTTTCAGATACTTTATGGGCAGCACAACCTGAGCTCTTTCTCTAATGATAGCCATCATCTGGAAAGCAGTAACTGCTGTAGTTTTTGCAACCTTTTAACTGGCTGAATTAATAGTCTGTCTGTGCTTCTGTAAACTCCAAGCAGGGTTTTAGAAGGTACCTTTCTTGTTTCAACAGTGTTCACGCAGGGAAGGTAAGATTTAGCAGTTGTGTTCAAATAAGGCATCATCACGTGATCTAACTCAGTCACATTGGCAGGCAATTGGTACAGAGGATTAAGACAGTGAGTTGTTTACTGAGCTGTTTCCTGTAGTTTACTTGCTAAAGCAGACTGTGCTCTCAGGCTGAGTTTGAAAATGGTCCATATGGACCAGTGCGGTGCCCCATTAAAAAAAATGAATTTCCAAGAAGCATTAGACTTTGGAAAAGTATACACATTTGCACCATCAAGAAGTAATATTTTCTTCCGTTGTTAAACTGTGGCACAGTTCCAAAGTGGTAAATGCAATAGTATAACATTTTACACATTTCTTTTCTTATATTACGCTGCACTGAAAATGCAAGTACAGTGCAACTTCTTTTACTTTAATCTTTTAAACAAGGTTTACATTTTTAAACTTGATAAAACAGTGTATGTTTTTCTGAATTTATTACAGCTTTCCTCTCGGCCACTTTCATCTAGAAGAATATGTGCAGTTCAGGTGCTGTTGACTTCCCTCTTTTAGTCATTAATAGGGAAGGAGTTTTGCGTAGGACCTATCCCTCCTTTATACCCAAAAACTGCTACTGAAGCATACTTAGATCTGTTTGCTAATTTGGCACTTTTTTATCCAGCATGTTTAAATCTAGGAGAATGCCTCTTGTATGTTATAGACATTTATAGACAGCTCAGATAACTGGACAGAACTCAGTTGCTGCTTGAAGACTGTTTTATATGAAGAGTTGTCATTTTGACTGTAAAGTTACCAAATAGTGTCTTTATTGCTCCTGGTCTAACATGATAGATCCTCACATTCAGAGCCTAAAGCTCAATCTATTAAAACTGCATCTAGTTCTATGATTGACATCTGTAATGTCACCTTGGATAATATCTGTAACACAGTAACTCTGTAATCCTGCTATAGTTTTGCAAACCAGTGTAAACTGGACATAGATGTTCAAGTTTCCTTTAGCAGCCATTTTTAATGTCAAGGGCCTAGATCTTTAGGAACCATTGTTATCAAGGGCATGTTCCCTTGTAGCAGATACCCTAGAGGATTTGCTAAGGACTCTGTCCTATTGACTTTGTAAAAGATAGAATACTACTTTATTAGATTAAAAAAAAAATATTGGAACTTATTGTAAAAGATGCCACATTCAGAAACTGTCTCTCCCTCCAGCCTCAATTCCTGTTTGCAGCAGATTCCACTTCTTTTTTTTTTGGGGTGTGTGTAGACTTCTGTTCTATAGAGCTATTCACTAGGTTCAGAATTCAGAGATTTGTTACTGAGATGCAGCATGTGATAGGGGAGGAGTCACGATTGGCAAATTTGTTTCATCTGAGCAGTACTAACACCTCCAGCTTCGGCCCTATTGGTTGGTGTACCCTTTATAGCAACCCTGTCATTAATGTAGGTCACTTAATTTTCCTGTAGATGTAAAATTATAGTGAGCACCTTCAGAAAGCTGTACTTTCAGGTAAGCAGAGTTGTTGGTACCAGATATTAGATATGAAAGGAATGCATTCAGAGTTAAATTTCTGCTGACATGAAGGATTAGAATGGGTCAAGTTTGGTTGACTGGAAGATGGCACATTAGTCAAAGAATTATTTGTGTTGGCCATTTTAATATTGTCATAAAATACAGGGGTGGTTGAAAAATAAGTGATTCATGAGCTTATAGTATAGACGACATGGTGTAAATGTAGGATGTAAGGGCACACGAACATTGGTGTGACATAGTAACTCATGAAAATGAGTTTTCTGTCACATTCATTTATTAATAGTTTATAGAGCATGAGAAAAAGTGTAGAGAATGATTATTAATAATAATGTGCATATTTTGCTGGGAAGAGTGTTAGGAAATGAATAAGGAAAAAGTGACTACGAAAGAAACTATCATATTCTTTATAGAGGAAGACTTAGCTAAAGTAGAAAAGAGGGGTCAGAAGGGCAGAAATTGTGCTGTAGATGTAGTATATTTAGTATGAGAAAACAACAAGACACTGATTTTTCAATGTGATGCAGAAAAAACCAAATATGCCAAGCAAAATATGGGAGAAAGCAGCTAAAAGATCAAACTGTATTTAAATAGAGATGACAGTGTTTATGAATAGGCATATGTAAGTCTGAAAGCTGTGAACAGAGAGTAGTTATTAAAGCAAATGATTTGATGACGAGTGTTAGTATTATAGAAGCTTATTATATTTGTTTGAGTTACATTGACGCATACTGATACCTAGTGTAGTCTTTACAAAGCCCATGTGATTAAGCGGCTCTACTTCAGAAGATCAACTTTGCAAAATGTCTAACATCATATGGTCGAGATCATATGATCGACTTTTTGAAAAGTCAGATTGATTGTACTGAGATTACGGTACAGTGGGGATCAGGGAATTTGCCCTTTTCCCCACCATGGTGTCATCTCGGAGTTCGTATATATAATTAGCAGGGAGTGTTGGGGGGTTGTTTTTTCGACTTTTTAAAATGTTGATAATTTGTTCTCAACCATATGAAGTGTGATGTTTTGACAAGTCAATCTTGTGAACTAGATCTGATTAAGGTGTGAGAGAAATCTGTAACCTGCATCCAGATATTGTAGGTTGTCATAGCAGCATAGCTTAACCATTTTCATTTTTTTTACTCACTTCTTGAGATTTATATAGAACAGCAGTTATAATATGCATTTTTTGTAATCAGTCTCATAGATTAGTGAAGTCATTTTTTGTGCCAGTAACTTATTTTGTTTGTTTTATATTTAAGTTACATAGCTGCAGTAAAGAAGGATATTTGTAGCAGTGTTTGTGATGTGTTTCTCTTCAATGGCTGCAAATTACGATGAGGCTTTTAATCAGTGTAACAGTGTGAATTTAATTTATTTCACATTATGTAGTATGACTATGAATGAAACACATTTTTTAAGAAGCACCTTCAATATCCAGTTATGTTAACTGTGTTTTTAAGCAGGCAGTTTGTACATTTTTCTACAGATACAACTGACTGCTCAAAATCTGTTTCTAGGAGCATAATTTGTACCAAAGCCTTGACCATAACTTATAGCACTGATGTATTTTATTGTCAGGAAATTTGAAGCATAGTGCCAGTGTCTCCGAACATTTTTCACTCTTTTGTTTTATTATTAATGGAGACTGTCACACAAGTGGACAAAGGTAGTTGCAGAGTGGTTGCAGCAGTACTTAAGAATGATCTGTTGTCATCACTGGCAGTAGTAATCACATATGCTTTATGAACCCAGTAATACTTTATGAAAACAGTAAATGTGAAGTTGTTAAATCTCGCCATTTATTCTCACTGATGGGTTCGGAGCCGATCCTCGGCTCTGACACGGCCGATAGCAAAGCTCGAGATTTGCCAGTAGCTTGAGACAAGCCCCTTACCCCACAATGGACTGCTGGAATTACCTCAGATTTAGTTTGCCGTGGAAAGAGAGATCTCGGTGATCCAGGTAGCTCGGACCATTTTAGAAAGAAATTTAATAGCAAGTCTATAAAGTTTTCTTTTTTGTTTAAAAAATATAGTGTGTGTTAGTACTATTATATTTACTCTATAGTTATACTTTTACATAGTATAAATAGGGCCTTGTTGGCTTCTTTGTTTGTGTGGGCCGTTAGCCCTTTTTTCTCTACTATTAATCCTTATAATAGTCAGGCTTTTTCTGTGGGCCTCTTAGCCCTATATTTGTATCTATATTTGTATATATATAATACTGTTATAGATAGTGCCCGGATTGGGCTTAGTTGTTTGTGGATCTAATTTACTGTTTTTTCTTTGAAATATGTCGGATGATAAGGAGAGATCCCATCCCATATCGGGATTCAAAAAATGCCCAGATTGTGGGCAGAAAATGTCCGTCACTGACAGACGCATTCAGTGTGTCTACTGTCTGGGGGCTAAACACCTCCAAGACACCTACAGCATTTGTCAGTCCTTTTCTTCAAGAGTCCTCTTGGAGAGAAGGAGGAAACTTACAGACAGGGGATTGCTACAGCAATCATTTTCTGAAGTTTTGAATAGCCATGAGGGTACTAGTACGTCCTCAAAATCCAAGTATTCAGATAAGGTCTCAAAAAAGGCTAAGTTTTCAGGAGGAGGGTCATCGGTTCCGCAGTCATTGGAACCAAGTGTACCTTTGATTCGGAGCCAGCTCTCCATATTGTAGCCGGTCTCTGAAGTTCCTTCTTCACCTCTGCTCCAGTCAGCACCTTCGGTGCATTCAGCTAAGTCTTCAGTCAGCCTTTCAGATTTGGACATGGATCGGCTAGTGCAGAAGCCTTTACAGGCACCAGGACTTGCCAAATTGTTGTCGGACCCGACCAGCTCGTCGGTACCAAGACCATTGAACCGGATTTGTCTACTCCTCCTCCGAGCCATACAGTACTCTCTGATCCGAAGGAAATTGAACCGATGGTGGTCGAACCCTTGGAGCCGATACCCACACCGGTGTTATCGGCACCATCTACTTGGATGTCTTCAGCGCCGACCGAGGACTCCAGGAGCCGACGCTCTCCCGTCTGGTCCAGGCAGGATAGTCAAACTGATTTGTCGGTGCCGACTCTTCCTCTTGGGGCTTCGGCTCGGATGAGCTCAGCTCCTACCTTGGGCTCGGAGCCCAGGGCTTCAGTGCGGGAGGATCAGACGGTACTCTCGGGTCAGTCAACTCCTTCTCGTCAGAGCCATGGTGCCTTCGATGCTATGAGGAGAGTTCTGTCTCCAAAGACAATGTCAACATCTGTTCAGCCTTCCCTCTCCCCTCAAGCTCCTGTGTCTGCTTCTTCATCTACTGGTCCCTCTAAGTGTAGAGACCCCGAGCCACAGGGCATGCCCAACTCTTCTGAGACCTCCCCAGATCCCCCCACTGAGGACGTGCCCAGAAAGAGATTGTGCAAGAGGAGGCACTTAGACTCCCCACAGGAGTCCTTGACATCTGACACGGACTTAGATGAGTCAGAAGGGTCCCCTCGATCCCCCTCTGAGGATATCTCCTTTGAAGAGATACTAGATATCCTTAGTCAGAGGGTCGATTGGCAGTCCAAGACCCCTACTGAGGATGAGTCCGTGCTCTTGAAGGCTTTTGGGTCTCAACCTTCCACTTCTTGGGTGTCTCTGCCTTATGACGAGCTCATGGAAATGATTTCTCGTAAGGCGTGGGAGTCACCGGAGGCCATGGAACCTGTTTCTCGTAAACCCAATAAAATTATGTCTGCCCCAGTGGACAAGCCATTTTTGACAAAGGGAGTGCCTGTTGATGCCATGGTGGTAGCTGCAGCCACCAAAAAGGAAGTATCTGAGACATCCACCTCTATCCAGCCCCCTAACAGAGATTCTAGAGTCATGGATAGATATGGGAAGTGCATGTTTAGTTCAGCGACTTTCTCTCTGCGATCACTGAACTACTCAACCCACTTTACGAGACTACAGAGAGATCTCCTGAAAGAGCTAGGAGATACTCTCCAGGGTACGGTAGCTGCAGAGGTGGCTAAAGTTAATGCCCAGCTCGCTACCCTAAACTCAGTGGTAAACTCGTCCATGCGTCTCATATCCTATGCAGCTGATGGTTCGAGTAGTGCCACTAGTTCTGGCATTGCTCTTCGAAGACAAGCCTGGATGTGTCTCTGTTCCTCTGCGGAACCCTTTAAGTCTTCATTTATTAATACCCCATTCGATGGCTCATCTCTGTTTGGGCCCAAAGTAAAGGAAACTTTAACCAGGTGTGAGCAGGAAGGCAAGACCTTATCTGCTGTTGGAGTCCGTTTTTCGACCCCTACTCGGCCGTACTCCAAGGGCCCTAGGGGAGGGAAAATGTAGTTCTGAAAAGCACAGGCAGCCTTTCAGGACATACATGGAGAAACCCCCTCCAGAGGCAGAGGAAGGGGTTATAACGGAAGACGCCGCCCCCTGTGGCAGAGGGGGTCCGCAGCAACAGGGTGACACGGGTCAGATGTCCTTCAAGGATGCAACTGCAGTCCTGACATATGGGTTGTCCTGCCTCAGGCAGCCCTTCGGTCAGCCGGATTCCAAAGTCTGGGTCCGGCGTCGGCTGATGTCACCCTTTCCCCAACGTCAGAGCGCCTGGGGTATAGAAACGTCAGCCGATGCCATCTTCTTCAGTCTTTCTTGCCACGTGGCGCCCGAAGCAGAAGCAGTTCGCAAGTGCCGGTCGACCAGCTCCTGTGTTTTCAACTACTGAAGTCTTCAAAAAAGCTAAGTACCCCGTTGGGGACCTTTTCTTGCCTCAGCCGATATCAGATAAAACTGTAAAAGTTAATAATTGTTTAACTTGTTGGAAACAAATACTTCATAAGGATTTCCACTCTTACTACTTACCCTGCCTGTACTAGTATTAATAAAACTAAGGAATTTTCTAGTGCCAACACCAGTAAGATATTTGATATACGCATATTTGCTAATTGTTCAACATGTTGGGTGATTTATTTAGCTATATGTCATTGTCAGGCTTTCTATGTTGGTAAAACCTCACGGTCCCTTAGAATCCGAATAGGAGAACATCGTAGTGATATTCGGACTCATAAAATTAGCAACGCCCTATATCAACATACTATTAAGCATCCATCTGCCAAATTTATATTTTGTGCTATTGATAAAGTACAGGGAAATAGATCTAACCAGATAGGTTGGCAGAGCGTTCTAAGTAAGAAATAAAAATATTGGATTATACACCTGGGAGCCCTTTTTCCACCTGGTTTAAATGACCATCTATAAAATATTATATACATTTATATGTTATTTCACACCATACCTTGGCTATATATTATTATTATTGACATAATATCTTTGTTGATATAATATTATTTATGCACAATTAGTGCATCTATGTATTTCTATCTATAATATAGGTTTTATGGTAGTGCATGTCTTTAAATCATGATTTGTATGACTTAAAACTTTCAGTTGATTGTTAGCCATTTGTTTATTGGCTAAACAACTATATAAATATGGAGTCTGTTCAATGGAATTGTGATAGTTATTTTTCCTCACTGAAGAAGGTATACTACCGAAACTAGTTTGAGGCATGTTTTTGTCAAGAGAGTGTTAGTGTCTTTGACACTATATTTACTTCAATAAAGCTTTGGGAACCGTTTGCTGGCTCTTGTTTGTTCCTGTTCTGCTGTTGGGCCGTGCAAGCTTGAACGTGCGTGGGTTAGTGTGTGACTGAATTTTTAAAACTACCTCAGCATAGACCCTTAGCTATTCCTCCTGTTTTAAATGTTTTAGATGATGTGTACTTAGAATCTAGTGTTTCCCCTGACTCCCTCCCCCCTGCCCCTGTCAAGCCAGACAGGTACTACAGGGTCCCAGACTCACATCAGTTTCTGTACAAGGGCCATACTGCTGACCCTGAAACTATTTCTCAGGGGCCTAAAGGGGTTTCCTCCACTACTGCTAAGAACCCACTTCCTTCGGAAAGAGATTCTAGGGCTTTAGAAAGGAGGGGCAAGAAAGTATATACATCGTCCACCCTTTCTATGCGAGCATTGAATTGTCAATTTCATATGATTCGGTATCAGGCATACATGTTGGATGACTTGCAAAAGAAATTGGCTTCCCCTGAACCATTAGATAGAAAGGGGCTACAGGAATTGGTTTATAATACTCAGCAGGTTAGCAACCATTTCCTTCAGTGTGGATATGATGCATTGGAAGCTTCAGGTAGAGCAGCAATGACAGGTGCGGTCATACGCAGACATGCTTGGTTAAAGGAACAAACCTTGCCAGACCATGTGAAAATTAAGCTTTTGGACGCACCACTAGAGAAACATAAGCTATTTGGTGCTACTGCACAAGAGGTTAGCAACAGGGTGAGACGGGTCAGTTCTCCGGTCAGTCCTACTAGTGCCCCTGAAAAGGGGCCCAACTGTTCGGCTCTGGATGCAGTCGGGGGTCGCTTGTCTTTGTACCCAGAAGCCTGGCTAAACATAACATCAGATACTTGGGTACAAAGCATCGTTTCCAGAGGATATTTCATTCCGTTCTCTTCCCCTCCCATTCCCGTAAAGAGAATCCCAGATGTTCCACCCAGTCTCAGGGAACTAGCAATCGTAGATCTTGCTAGAAAAAAAAAGAGTCATCCAACCAGTCCCAGCAGACCAAGTTGGATTCGGAACTTACTCAAGATTCTTTTTGGTACCAAAGAAAACAGGGGACTGGAGACCTATCTTGGACCTCAGCAGACTCAACCAGTTCGTAAAGAAAGAGAAGTTCCGAATGGTCACGCTTCAGTCCATTCTTCTCTTCTTAGGGAAAGGTGATTGGATGTGCTCCATAGATCTCAAGGACGCGTACTATCACATAAAGATGAACAGATGCTCCAGAGATCATCTGCGCTTCCAGCTGGGAGCCAATCATTACCAGTTTTGAGCCCTGACCTTTGGTCTCACTACAGCCCCCAGAGTGTTCACCAAATGCTTGGCAGTGGTCACGGCTCACCTGAGACATTTAGGATTCCAGGTGTTTCCATACCTAGACGATTGGCTCCTAACCGCTGCCACCAGGCATCAATTGATTCAGGCAACACAATACACTTTGACACTCTGCCATCAATTGGGCATTACAATCAACTTCGAAAAGTCTACCTTATCGCCATTGCAGCATACCATTTTTATAGGAGCAGAATTAGATACCTCAACTACCACTCTACGTCTCCCTGTCAAAAGAGTCTCTCTTCTCCGCCAAAATGTCAGCTTACTGGTGTCAAAGAACAAAGCGACAGCAGCAGAGGTATTGAATGTACTAGGTCTGATGGCAGCAGCAATCCTGGCTGTAACACTCGCAAGGCTGCATATGTGAATTCTTCAATGGCTCCTCTTCGCTCAGTGGTCTTACCAGAAACTACCGATGCACCACATGATTTTCATCACGAATTCTTGCAGGGGAGACCTTCGGTGGTGGTTGACGTCTCTTCATGTTACAATCGGAAGACCCTTTGCCCCCCCCCCCCCCAGTGGCCACTGTGAACACGGACGCTTCCCTGATAGGGTGGGGGGGGGCATTTTCAGGGAAAGACTGACCAAGGCACACGGACAGAACAAGAATCACATCTGCACATCAACATTCTAGAGTTGAGAGCGGTACTTCTGGCATTGCAGTCCTTTAAGGACTCTCTCTTCCTTTAGGAACTATTGCAATTCAGACGGATAACATGTCACTAGTCTGGTACTTGAACAAACAAGGCAGAACCAAGTCTTACCCCCTTTGTCGAGAAGCCCTCAGGGTCTGGCAATGGGCTGTGTCATCCCAGCATTTTCTATTAGCAATGCACATCCTGGTGAAATCCAACGTGATAGCGAACAAGCTAAGCAGGGCGATATTGCTCCCCTCACGAGTGGTCTCTCAAACAGGTGGCGGAGTTGATTTTCCGCAAATGGGCCCAGCTTTGCTGCGACCTTTTTGCCAGCCATATCAATTCAAAATGCAGAAGCTACTTTGCCCTAATACCATCTCCCGGTCATCCCCCAAGAGATGCACTTCTACACGATTGGCCCCCGGGTCTCCTTTATGCATTTCCACCCTTCCCATTAATACCCAGATTTTTACAGAAAGCAAAATCGCTGGGAAGGACTATTATACTCATAGCCCCCTACTGGCCTTGACAGATTTGGTTTCTGTTTCACCACCATCATCTGTTGGAAGGTCCATGGATCCTGGACCCAGTTCCTGACCTTCTGATGCACCTGTCAGGGGACCTTCATCCTTCACTGCAGTCCCTGAAACTGACTGCTTGGTTAATCCACTTCCCCTAATTGCCAGGCTTCATTCAATTTCAGAAGATACAAAACAAATTCTCTTGTCTTCTCACAAGCCATCTACCAGGAAATTATATGGCAGTAAATGGAGAAGGTTCACAATTTGGGCCAACACGCAGAACATTGACCCTTTCCGAGCTCTGCTGTCTTCTATTTTAGAATTTTTGACAAAAATTTTCAAGGAAGGAGCAGCAGCTGCTACTGTTTCAGTTCAGTTAGCTGCCATCTCAAATTTTCACCTTGGTTTTGGTGGCTCAAATGTTATGGGCCATAAATTATCTAAGACTTTTCTTAAAGGCGTTCTTCATATGAGACCTCTGATCAAAGTTCCCTATTCTCCCTAGAATTTAAACCTTATGCTGTCTCAAATTATTCTTCCTCCTTTTGAGCCAGCATCTTTTTGTGATCTCAAATTCTTATCTTGGAAAACAATATTTCTTGTGGCCATTACTTCTGCCCGCAGAGTGTCAGAACTTCAAGCATTATCTATCAGACCACCTTACATGATTTTCCATGCTGATAGTATCTCTCAGAACAAACCCCTCATTTTTACCTAAAGTCTGTTCTGAATCAAATATCAGTCAGGTCGTTGAGCTGCCAGTCTTTTTTCCCAACCACTCCAGCAAATTGGAATACATGCTGCACAAACTTGATGTTCACAGACAGCTCAGATTTTATCTTAACAGAGCTAAGGATATTAGAAAATCAGATCAACTTTTTGTATCCTTCTCAGAAGCAAGAAAAGGCAATCCAGTGGCTAAAACAACCTTATCTAAATGGTTATCCGATTGCATATCCTTTGTTTATGAAAATGTGAGCATGCCATTAACACACAAACCTAAGGCTCATTCTACCAGAGCCGTCTCTACGTCTTCTGCTTTTCAAGGTAAATTGCCCCTTGACAATATTTGCGCTGCAGCCACTTGATTTAAGCCTCATACTTTTATCCACGCATTACAAAGCGGATAAGGCTTCAAGGGACAGGTCTTCCTTTGGTTCTACGGTACTGAAGAACATACTCCCATGAGCCACCCAGGATTCAGGCTGCTAGAGACGCTACCCATCAGTGAGAATAAAGGCGAGATAAACAACTCACATGGAACGTTATGGTAAGTACATAACTTCTATTTCTTTACTATGGTTGCAGTCTTGACCCTTCTGTTTTGTGGACATTGGATAGTTATTTACCCATAAACACAAAAATCTACTGGCCTTCTCTGTTGAGTTTCTTTTTTCATACTGGGAGAGTTTGAGTTAAGCTGATGTTCTTCGTGTTTCACTCTTGCAGTCATCACATTTGGGTTATCTGCCTGCAGGTAGCCCTCAGCCGGCCTGAATACCAGAGTCTTGGGATTTCTGTGTCGGATGCTGTCACTTCTTCCATGATGTCAGGTCATCAGGGGTATAAAACATGCAGCCGACGCCATTGCATCAGTCTTTCTTGCCATGCGGTGCCCGAAGCAGAAGCAGATCACAAGTGCTGGTCGGCCAACTCCTGAAATTTTCGTTTTCGAGTTTCAGACCTGAAATCTTCTAAAAGATAAGTACCCCATTGGGATCCTTTTTTTTGGTCTAACCGATGTCAGAAAAAATTAATAATTGTCTTGCCTGTGGAAAGCAAATACCTCATAGAGATTTTCATTCTTACTGCGTCACCTGTTTAGGCCCAGACCACGACGTCCCTCGCTGTCGGTTTTGTACCTTGTTCAGTGCCCGAACTATCCATCATTGGGCAATTTTTGTAGCTAAATACTTTCGCTCTCGTTCTCCATACTCCGAAATGGCGTCGGTAAGCCATCCGACTACCGATCTTCTGAAAAAAATGTAAGGATAAAGACGGAGACAGACCGCATAGGTCCAAAACTGCCAACGATGCTACCGTTAAGCTTGTCGCCAGTCCGCTGGTACTCAGTGAAGCGCGTTCACAGCCCCTGATACCCGCTTCTACAGATTCGCAGGTCTCTACTTGAGACCCATTCTGAGTCCGGTTTGCCGCGAGATGCTTCTTCGACTGTGGAACCTGCAGATGTCTCTACCTTGGATGGGTCCAGAGCTGCTGTGCAGGCACCGGTTTCTGAGGGTGTATTCAGGCCTACCAATTTTCATATTAAACCGACTTTGTTTCAAACCAAAAATACTGAATTTCTCAGGCCTAAAGTTCACACTACGCCTAGAAAACCGACGACCAAAGCACATTCTTAGGCCCACAGACTTCAAAAACAAATGATTAGAATGACTGAAGACCTTATTACCTTAATTAGGGGAAGCCAGCCTTCCCCCTCAGAGACGTAGAACTGATTTTCCTTCTGAGTCTTCTGATCAGGAATCTGATATCTGTTCCTTCTGACTACCAGGACATAACCTTATCTACGTATGAGGATTCTGATGCAGAAAATTCCATTCCCTCTGCATCCCCTCCAGAAGATTTTTCTTTAGGTGAAACCCTGCATACCCTTAGGGAGCATTTCCGCTGGGAAAGCCAGGACTACTCTCAATCCAAAAAGAGTCTCAGGGAATTTTTAAACCTGCACAGCACAGGCCTCTAGCTATCCCTCCTGTTCTGGAGATTGTAGATGATGTTTTCTTGGAATCCAGCCTTACCTCGGATACTTTGCCTCCAGCTCCCAGGAAACCTGACAGGTACTATAGAGTATCTGACTCTCACAAATTCCTTTTCAAGAATCCTACTGTGGATCCAGAGGCCATTTCCCAAGGACCAAAAGGCATTACGGCTACTACTGCCAAGAATCCTATCCCTTCTGACAGGGATTCTAGGGCTTTAGACAGATGGGGTAAGAAGGTATACACCTCTGCTACTCTGGCCATTAGGGCTTTAAATTGCCAGTTTCATATGTTAAAGTATCAGCTGCATATTATGGGGCTAATTAAACAGAAAATGATGTTGATTCCTGACTGTGCAGAACACAAAGATTTACAAGAGTTAATGCATTCTGCTGACCAAGTTGGTAAACATACTTTGCAGTGTGGTTGTGATGCTTTAGAAGCATCTTGTAGGGCTGCTGTCACTGGTCTGTTCATAGAAGGCATGCTTGGCTTAAGGAACAAAACTTGCCAGATCATGTCAAAGCAAAATTACTGGATGCACCCTTAAACCAAGATTGCCTATTTGGCAATAAAGCAGACAAGGTTCTCAAAAGGATGGAGGAGAAAGCTAAATATATGCAAACTGTTAAAGATTTCTTACAAGTACAGCCACCTAGATTCAGTAGGCATTGGCCTTCACAGAACTGGGCCTTTCCAGTCCCTTCCAGGCCTTCTCAGTCCAAACCCAGGGGCAGCAGACCCCCAAGACTTCACTCTCAGGTTATGCACAGATCTAAGCAGTGGGTGTGCTACCATGTCCAAAACAGGGAGTAGTAAGCCACCCTCTATGGTAAATTTGCACAATGACTTATCCTTAACTCCCCAAAGCCTTGCTGAAGTACTTGCACCTTTAGGAGGAAAACTCGCCCTGCATGTAAAAAACTGGGAATACATTACCCAAGACAAATGGGTTTTAAACATTGTTTCACTATGATACAGATTCCACTTCCACTCACTCCCAACCCTAAGTGGATGGCCAGACCTCCCCCCAAACCAGTGGGTGGAGGCCTAAAAGCAAGTACTTTCTCTCCTCAGCATAAAGGCTATTCAGCCTGTTCCAGCAGAACAAAGGGAACAATGCTTTTATTCAAGACTGTTCCTGGTTCCCAGAAAAGAAAACTCCTGGTGTCCTATCCTGGATTTATCTATTCTCAACACCTTTCTGGTGGTTCCAAAATTCAAAATGCTAACTCTCCAACAGCTGCTTCCTATGCTAGCCAAGGATGCCTGGCTGGCAACCCTAGACTTAAAAGAAGCTTACCTGCACATCCCCATAAGGGAATCTTGCAGGAAATGCCTTCCCTTCAGGGCAGGCTGTATGCACTATCAGTTCCCTGCACTTCCCTTTGGCTTATCTACTGCTCCCAGGGTATTCACAAAGTGCCTAGCTCCAGCCATTGCTATTTGCAGGCAGAGAAGTATTCAGATTTACCCATACTTGGACGATTGCCTGATTCAGGCAGAAAGTCAGGACTTGCTATTACAGCACCTGGCATTTGGGAAGTGACTTATAACTTCACTGGGGTACACCATCAACGAAAAGAAATCACACCTAGTACCCTGCTAATAGATTGTATTCCTGGGAGCAAGCTTGAACACAACTTCCCAGATGGCATTCCTTACTCCAGAGAAACAAATTTATTTGACAACTTACTTCAACCTACTGGCCACCAAAACCCGGCTATCTGCAAGGAAAATACTGCAAGCTCTGGGGTTCATGGCCTCTTGCATTCTGTTAATTTCATGTGCAAGACTGCATGTAAGGAAACTTCAGTGGTATCTAAAAAGTCTATGGTGTCAACATTCTCAGGACCTGGAAATAATAATTCCTATCAGTCCGTGTCTAAGGGCAGAGTTCCTTTGGTGGGCAGAAGCCTGCAACCACAACAAGGGACTCTCTTTCACTCTACCCCCTGCCGCCCAAACCCTAACAAACGCATAAGACTATGCATGGGAGGCACACATGGCAGGGCAGTGCATTCAGGGCAAATGGAACCCAAAGCAGATGCACCTGCATATCAATCAAAAAGAAATGTTAGCTGTACAGAATGCTTTGACAGCCTTCACAGGCCTTATTCTTCCAGGACAACTGTTGGTAAAGACAGACAGCACCACAGTTATGTGGTACATAAACAAGCAGGGGGGAACACATTCCTACCCACTCTGCAGACTAGCCATGGCTTTGTGGAACACAGCCTTGAGCAACCAAGTGCACCTACAAGCTCAATTACTGCCAGGAAAACTAAATTCACTGGAAGATGACTTAAGCAGAAATCCCATGGACCCACACGAATGGAAACTGGAACCCAAAATATTCAATCTTTTGGGGAACAGATGGGTGACACCAGAGGTGGACCTGTTTGCTTCCCCTCAGAACTATCAATTGAACAAATACTGCACCAGAACTCCCCACAGCCAAGCTTGGAAGGTAGATGCCCTGTCCTTTTCCTGGGAAAGCCTCTCAATCTATGCCAGAGATGGTCTGCACCTGTCGCCCCTGGGATTCAGGTTACTGGCCAAGGCTCTTGCCACCCCTATAGTGCCTTTTTTAGGTAAAGTTCAAAGGACAAAACCACCACCGTAATGGATACAAGCATGCAAAATCTGAAGGTAATGCTACTCAATGCTAGAAGTCTAAACCTCAAAATGCACTCTCTCGAGGCACTCCTAAAAAAATGGAGAACATCAATATCTGTGCAATAACTGAGACCTGGTTCAAGGCTCCAGAGAGCACCCCTGCAACACCAGGCTACAACTCTTACCACACTTTTCGGCCACCAAACCAGGATCGAAACACTAAAGGTAGAGGAGTGTCCATATTCACCAAGGATATTCACACCACCAGGCTAGTTGCCCAACACAGTGTGTCTGAAATTCTCCAGGTGCAACTAACACTAAGTAAGACTGCAATCCAAATTATAACTTGCTACAGATCCCCCACCATGCCCCAAGTTCTTACTACACCTTTCTAAATATACTGGCAAATATTAAGATACAACCAAACACCCTAATACTGGGTGACTTCAACTACCCTGCCATTAACTGGGAAAACTACTCATGTGCCAACAACTTTGCCCAACGGTTCTTGGAGTTCATAAATTCCAATGCCCTGGATCAACTAATCCATTGTCCCACCAGGGGCTCCAGTATCCTAGACCTGGTCATTACGAACATGGGAAATCGATGCTCCACACCTATGGTCACCCCCTCGTTGGTCAGGTCAGACCATAAGCTAATCACCCTTAACATCAACATCCATATCCACATCCCACCCCCACCTCCAGTAAGGAAACCTCCATAAAAAACTTCAAAGCCAACTTCATGCTACTCAAGTCAGAAGTGACAAACTTCATGACACCCATGCAGATGGGAACTGAAAGTTCAATTGCTGAGTCCTACACTAAGGCACTGTATGAGCACATCTACTCATGCATGAATTGTGCCATCCCAAATAGAGCCAAGATGCTCTCCTCCAAAAAAATGAAGCCAATCTGGTGGTCCCCTGCCATAAACAAACTTAACAACAAAAGGAAGGAACTGTTCCAGAAAAGAGGAAAATCCCAGGATGCAAAAAACTCCCTTACCAGCCTCAGTAAGAAGCTGAGATCCCTCATAAAATCCTCCAAAGCTAGTTAGGAAAATAAAATTGCCAAAGATTCCAAAGACAACCACAAGGCATTCTATAACTGTGTCAAGAATCTAAATGACAATGCTCAGATCTGCTCTGAGCTACAACAGAATGGCATTAAATATACTGATCCCAAGGATATTGCCAATATCCTGGCAGATCGATTCAGTGCCAACTTCACCCCCCTCTCACCCCCTAAATGGCCCATCTCAATACCGGAAGATTGCCAAATTCCGGTAATAACTTCCACACAGGTAAAAAACGCACTCTCCAAAGCTAAGAATACAGCATCCATGGGACCAGATGACATCCCGGGCTGTGTACTACATGAACTACAAAATGAACTGGCACCTCACCTAAGTGTCATGTTTAATCACAGCCTCACTTCAGGCTTCGTGCCCATTGAGTGGCGCACAGCTACAGTTACCCCACTCCACAAGGGGGGATCCACCTTGGATCCCGGGAACTACTGCCCCATCAGTCTGACGAGCCTGATCTGCAAGGCCATGGAACGTGTTATCATGGAACTTATAAACAAAGACATTGGCAACCTTCAAACACTGGACCCCACCCAGTTTGGGTTCATGAAGGACCAATCTTGTCTCCTAAACCTGATTGACTTCTTCGAATCAGTCTCCAGAGCCGTGGATGAGGGTAAGGCGGTCCACACAGCCTATCTGGACCTTGCCAAGGCCTTTGACACCACCCCCCACTCTGGAATCAGAGATAAACTTACTAAGCTGGGCATTAATCCCTATGTCACTCAATGGGTTGCCAACTGGCTTACTGACAGAACCCACACTGTAAAAGTAGCTGACTCCAAATCCAGATCCAGACAAGTGACAAGTGGAGTATCTCAAGGTTCAGTCCTGGGACCACTCTTGTTTGGCATCTACTTCTCTGAAGTACAGACCAATACTAAGGGACTCTGGCTAACAAAGTTTGCAGATGACTGCCAACTAGGAGCCATTATTAAATCTCCAAATGATGTGGATACTCTACAAAAGGGCCTTACAGAAACTGATGCTTGGTGCCAGAGTCATGGGCTCAAGCTTAATGCCAAGAAATGTATAGTTATCCCCTTTGGGAAAAAACATGTACCCATGAATTACCACATAGGTGGCAGTACACTAAACACCGAAAGTCTGATAAGAGGCTTAGGGACACAGGTGGACAGTGGTCTCACCTTCGATGACCACATCGCCACAACAGTCAGGAAATCCTTCTATGTGGCACACCTCATCACTAAGGGCTTTTCATCCAGAAAAAAGGAGGTCATTGTCCCACTGTACTCATCCCTCATTAGACCCATTATAGAATACAACGCCCCATTTGGTATGTATCTCTCAAGACACCTGCAACAACTGGAAAGGCCGCAGAAATGCCTCACTAAACGAATCACAGGCCTAAAGCAGATGCCCTATGCTGACTGTCTTAAAAAACTCCAGCTATACTCTTTCGCATATCGTCTACTCGGAGGTGATCTCTGCTTAACATACAAGGCCATGTCAAACCCAGAGCTGTTGGACATGCTACACTTAAAGAAATCCCAATCCCTCAGAGCCACATGTTCCAGGGATCTAAACCTTGTCATCACAATAAACAAAACATGCTGGAGGGGTAGGTTCCTGACCCAGAGACTGCCCAGACTCTGGAATAGACTGCCTATACATGTCAAGCAGAGTGCCTCTTTAGCCCTCTTCAAAAGGAACCTTGACGACTGGGTGGGAGAAAGGAAAATCACCCCGGGGATGACGTCAGTCACCCTGCTAGACAGGGGTCCAGGAAGTAAATAGTGTGGGTACGAAATAGCCAGGGAATTGTTATGGTTAGGCTTATATAGGCCCTAGGGCTGATAGCCTAGTACCAACCTATGAACCTTTCCTCCTCTGCCTCTCCTTTCGAAGGTTCTACTAAAGATCAAACAGGACAAGCCAAGGACAATCCTGATTACACCAGACTGGCTACGCCAGCACTGGTATCCTCTTTTGCACAGTCTGACAGTGCTACAACCATAGCACCTGCCTCAGACCCCTTCCCTGCTGTCCCAGCAGGGGGGCCAAAGTCTGCACCCTCAGCTTCAGACCCTGAACCTTGCAGCCTGGCTAATCCCCTGAACTCACCTCTAGCAACCCTCAGTAAGCAGGTGCTGAATGTCATTCTTGAGGCAAGGAGGCCTAATACTAGAAAATCCTATTCAGAAAAGTGGAAAAGATACTGTTCCTGGAGCCAGTCTCAAGGGATGGGCACAACTGTGCCCAGCTTACCTTATATACTAGATTACTTAACAGAAATGCTCCACAAGGACCTATCCTTCTCTTCAATTAAGATTCATGCCTTTGCCATCTCAGCTCATTATAATACTGAGCCACCCCTCTTCTCTCATCTTCTGGTAAAACAGTTCCTTAGAGGGAACAAAAATTTAAGACCCCCCCCCCCCCCCAGGAGAGTTCCACTCCAGCCTGGGATCTTAACTTTGTACTGGAAAAACTTACACTTCCCCCCTTTAAACTGGCTGCTACAGCAGAGTTTAAATTCCTCTCATGGAAAACATGGCCATCACTTCAACAAGAAGAGTGTCTGAACTGCAGGCCCTTATGGTAGTGGAACCCTCCATTATCTTCCATGTGGACAGGGTTTCACTCAGGACTAACCCATCTTTTATGCCCAAGGTGGTGTCTAGTGTGGCTTTAAACCAGTCCATTCATTTGTCTACTTTTTTCCCTAATCCTCAAAATAAAGGGGAAAAGATACTGCATTCTCTAGACGTGCACAGACAGCTTAGATTCTATTTGGACAGGACTAAGCCTCTCAGAAAATCTGACCAGCTGCTAGTCAGCTTTGCTGCAGGGGCATAGGGGAAGGCCATTTCAAAGCAAACCATATCTAAATGGATTGCACATTGCCTCCATTTATGCTACAAGCACCATGGAAAACCTACCTCACAGGGGATAAGAACACATTCCACTAGGGCTACATCTACCTCTACTGCATTTCTCAGAGGAGTCCCTACCAAGGACATCCTGGAAGCTGCAACCTGGAGCTTGGTACACACTTTCACCAAGCATTACCACTTGCCTATCTTTTCTAAATCCAGAGCTGGATTTGCCACAGCAGTCTTACAGGGCCTGATTGCCAGGCCTAATGCTTCTTAATCTACCTCCATCCTTCCTTAGCTTTGGGAATCAACCCAAATGTGATGACTGCAACAGTGAAATATGAAGAACATAGTACAATTGTGTACACTTACCGTAAATGTAGATGTTCGAGTGTATTCACTGTTGCAGTCCTGGTTACCCTCCCTCAAGCCCCCTGATTGACTTTGCTTGCAACTATCCTTTTTGGTTTTGCATATCTTATACTATGTATATTTACTTTTTGCTGGGGGTGTTCCACACCATATAATTGCTTCATATTTTGGGGGCACCTGACATCTGGGGCAAGAAAAAACTGATGTAATGGCATCGGCTGCATGTTTTATACTCCTGATGACCTGACGTCATGGAAGAAGCAACAGCATCCGATGCAGAAATCCCAAGACTCTGGTATTCAGGCTAGCTGAGGGCTACCTGCAGGAGGATAACCCAAATGTGATGACTGCAACAGTGAATACACTCTAACATCTTTATTTAAGGTAAGGTATTTAAGGTAAGTGTACACAGATGCAATGTTTGCTGTGAGAGTGTTGATGGAGAAGTACAGAGAAGGTCAGAAGGAGTTGCATTGTGTCTTTGTGGACTTAGAGAAAGCATATGACAGGGTGCCTAGAGATGAGTTGTGGTATTGTATGAGGAAGTCGGGAGTGTCAGAGAAGTATGTAAGAGTGGTACAGTATATGTACGAGGGTAGTGTGACTGCGGTGGGAGTTACGGATGCATTTAAGGTGGAGGTGGGATTACATCAAGGGTTAGCTCTGAGCCCTTTCTTATTTGCAATGGTGATGGACAGGTTGACAGACGAGATCAGACAGGAGTCCCCGTGGGCTATGATGTTTGCAGATGACATTGTGATCTCTAGTGAGAGTAGGGAAGGGGTGGTGGAGACCCTGGAGAGGTGGAGATATGCTCTAGAGAGAAGAGGAATGAAGGTCAGCAGGACTAAGACAGAATATATGTGTGTGAATGAGAGGGAGGATAGAGGAATGGTGAGGATGCAGAGAGTAGAGGTGTCGAAGGTGGATGAGTTTAAATTCTTGGGATCAACAGTTCAGAGTAATGGTGAGTGTGGAAGAGAGGTGAAGAAGAGAGTACAGGCAGGATGGAGTGGGTGGAGAAGAGTGTCGGGAGTGATTTGTGACAGACGAGTACCAGTAAGAGTGAAAGGGAAGGTCAACAAGAAGGTAGTGAGACCAGATATGTTATATGGGTTGGAGATGCTGGCATTGACAAAAAGGTAAGAGTCAGAGCTGGACGTGGCAGAGTTAAAGATGTTAAGATTTGCACTGGGTGTGACGAGGGTGGACAGGATTAGGAATAAGTATATTAGAGGGTCATCCCAGGTTGGAAGGTTTGGAGACAAAGCCAGAGAGGCAAGATTATGTTGGTTTGGACATGTGCTGAGAAGGGATGCAGAGTATATTGGGTTAAAGATGCTAAGGATGAAGCTGCCAGATAACAGGAAAAGAGGAAGGCCTAAGATGAGTTTTATGGATGTGGTGAGAGAGGACATGCAGGTGGTTGGTGTGACAGAGCAAGATGCAGACGACAGGAAAAAATGGAAACAGATGATCCGCTGTGGTGACCCCTAACGGGAGCAGCCAAAAGAAGAAGTACACAACTGTACTTTACTCAATGTGCAGCCATCTTGGAAGTTGTGAACACTGGATAGTTTAGATCAGTTCAGTAATTAGGCTTTTACATGTGAGACTTAGAGCAATCATTTGTTTTTTCCTTCCTGCCTCCCTGTAGGTGATCAACTGTCACCAGCTTTTTTTCTCATTCAGTGAGTCTTCTGGGCCATCTTATCCTGTCCAGGGCTGGTGAGGAGATCAAGGACACTGCTGCAGCATCATTTTGCTTCCAGGAAGTGTGTCCTCAAATCTCCCACCTCTTGGCAACTTGCAAGCATCACACAGACACTGCATCAATAGGTATATGCATGCTCAACCTATGACAAACAGTACCTCCACTTTGTAGAGTGGAGGTTGTCAGGCTTGTAATATTGCTATATTGCAGAGAGCATAGGCTGCCCCTCTTTTCTCAGGATGCGTAAGCCAACATCAGTCGCTTACTCCCATTCTCTCTCCCCCAAGCAGCCCCTCCCTTGCCAGTGCTGCTAAGTCAGGAGCCAGTTGACTGGGTTGCAGTAAAGGATTGATCCCTCTACTCCACAGGACCATTACTTAGTACAGTGTTTTGGTGGCATAAGTCAAGAAAGGATTTAATAGAAGGAGAAAAATTTTTTTTTTTTTTTTTTTTGCTGAGCCTGTCTCTTTGGTGTAGATAGATAGAGAGAGGTTGACTGTGACCTAGATGACTAGATTTTGATTAGCAGCTCAGTTACTAGCAGATCAAGGCAGGAGAGGGTAGGAGTGAAAACCTTATTTTTGCTTGCCCGTTATCCTAGAAGGTGGGATTTAATTGTTCCAGTTGTCCAATATGCCATCATGTAGGCGGATCCATCTATGACTCCAGTGTCCAGCGGCTGTAGGACCAGGGGATGTGAGTTTGGTGATCCCAAGTTGGTGTGTGTGCATGTGAACATGCACATGCCAAGGGAAAGACAATAGGATACCTCCAATGTGAAACAGGTGTCTGTTTCAGGATTTGGCCGTAATAGAAACACCCTTCATGGCTGCCTGTGTGAAGGCCACCTCATGGATTTCTGTCATGCTGGGGATAGGGGAAAGGATGGACAGTGATGGTGGTGGTGGCATGAAAACGAGCTTAGAAAGAAGTTATTTGCTGATGATTCTGTTTAACAACAGGACCTTTGGTTTCTTCAGCTGCAGTAGAACATCTAGTAAGGTAACTTCAGTGATGCTCCTGTTTCGTAGTCAACTAGGAAATAAACAGAAGTTCATCCTCTAAATTGAGCAACTTCTGGAATGGGTGAGGTCTAGTTTTCACGGCAAAGGGAGGTAAAGTATCTGGGCATAATTATTTGTGTGGACTTGGGCAACATGTTTGAGTTAAACCTGCAATCTATTTTGAAAAAGTCTGAAAATTCAGATCTAAGAATGGTATGAGCTGCTTTTCTCTGTAGTGAGTATAGTACCTGTGGTGAAAATTATGAAGATGATGGTTTCTTGTATTGCAGTTTGCTAAATTGTTTAAAAGGTGTCAGGAAACAATTAGGAAGTCGGTTTGTGGAGACAAGTATCATAGAGTTGAAGCTTTAATGTATGAATAAGCCAGTATTATTAAGAGTATGGGAATCTGTAGTACTGTTACACTCTGGACAGCATTCGATAACTTCAGTGTCTTAGGTAACTGATCTTCTACTTAAAAAGCCTTAATGTAGTCTTTTGAAGGAATGAGGATGTTAAAGATGTTAGCTCAGAAGATATTAAGAAATTAAAATAAATGTATATGCTGATGACATTGATTGATAACACCTGACCTGATGCCTCCTTTGCTTGCAGTAGCACATCTGGGGAGGGAGAGTATTTCAGAAAAAAATCAGCTTTATTTAATTGGTGAAAAAAGTTCTCCTCCTTAATCAAGCAGCCTCAGGGATGGATAAGATACTTTGCAAACAAGGCAAATAATGTATTTGTGTATAATATTACTAATATTATGTCTGGATGTGGACAACATGATAGTTGAGTTAAATCAGTAACCTATTTTGAAATTTCTGAAAAGAAAACCAAAGAAGGGTTAAGCAGAGTTTGTCTGTATTGAATATGATAGCTGTGGTGAAGAATATGTTTTTTACCTAAAGTTTCTTGTTTTATTGAGTATCCTGCCATTTTGCACTTATTTAAATGCTTCCCAGGTGAACCAATTAATTGCTTGCTGATACTTAGTTAACTCATTACATCCAAGTGATGCCTCTAATCAAAGGGAAGACCTTTTGTTTTACCCCTCCGGTGGCCACCTTGACAGCGGATGCCTCCCAGGCAGGGGTGGGGGCATTGTCTGGGCTGAGTCAGTTCAAGGTTCTTGGCTTCTAGGAAACATCTCTCCATATCAATGTGTTGGAAATGAGGGCTGTACTTCTGTCCTTACAAGCCCTCCACAAGTTTCTCCCTCAAGGCATTATCGCCATCCATACAGACAACATGTCGGTGATCTGGTATCTAAACAAACAAGGAGGGACCAGATCTTACCCCTTTGCAGAGAGGCCATGAGGGTGTGGGAATGGGCAGTGGCTGCAAGCGCTTCCTGGTAGCGACCCACATTCGGGCAAATCCAATGTATTGGCAGACAGACTGAGCAGGACTATTCTCTCTCCTCACGAGTGGTCTCTGAGCGAAACAGTAGCAGCTCAGATTTTCAAAAGATGGGGGGATTCGTGCTGCGACCTGTTTGCAACACCACGAAACACGAAGTGCAAAAGGTTCTTTTCCTTGACCCCGCGTCAAGGGGAGACTGCTACGGATGCTCTAGTCCAACCTTGGCCAACAGGACTGCTTTATGCTTTTCCTCCGATTCCACTCCTCCCCAAAGTCATCCAGAAAGCTTCCCAATTGGGGTCCACAATGATTCTAATTGCTCCGTACTGGCCTCGTCAGGTATGGTTCCCCCTACCTACAGAAATATACTCTAGACGGTCCTTGGTTCTTGGACCTAATTCTGGACCTTCTGATTCATCGGTCGGGACAACAGCACCAGTCCCTTCACACTTTGAAATTAACAGCTTGGATCCTCCACTTCCGATTATAGTCAGAAATCACACCTTGGACCCGGAAGTTATTCACATTTTATCTTCAGCCCACAAACCCACCACTAAGAAGTTGTATCACAGTAAGTGGAAGAGGTTTGCTATCTGGGCTCAACTCAGAGGATTAGACCCTATTACTGCCCCGATACCAGAGGTCTTGAAATTTTTGACATCCTTGTTTAATCAAGGATCTTCAGTCTCTACTATTAAAGTCCAATTAGCAGCTATCTCCAAATTTCACGATTCCACAGACCCACCGTTGATGAGCAGCAGATTATGTAAAACTTTTATGAAAGGTGCTGTGCTTTTAAGACCCCCAGTTTTTCATCCTGCGCCTCCGTGGGATCTTGATTTTGGTACTTCGTGCCTTAACATCTTCCCCCTTTGAACCGGCTGCTACATGTGAGTTGAAATATCTGTCTTGGAAAACTGCCTTCTTGATTGCAATTACCTCTGCAAGAAGAGTTTCAGAACTTCAAGCCCTATCTATCAAACCTCCGTGCTTGATTTTCACAAGGATAGAGTATCACTTAGACCTAATCCATCTTTGTCCCAAAAGTTTGCTCTAATTTCTGTCTCCAACAATCTTTAGAGCTACCAGTTTTCTTTCCAAAATTTTCAAACAAAGCGAATACACCTTCCATACATTGGATGTTCACAGGCAATTCGCTTCTATCTAGATAGGACTCATCAAATTCGGAAAACAGATCAATTGTTTGTGTCCTTTTCAGATAATAAATTGGGTAAATCCATCACTAAAAGCTACTATTGCCAAATGGATCAGAGATTGCATAACTCAAGCTTATTCCTCTTCAAATAAGCAACTTACAACATCTGTCAAGCTCACTCTACTAGAGCTATGGCTACCTCTATTGCATTCCATTCCAAGCTCGCTATTTCTGAAATTTGTGCTGCGGCTACTTGGTCCAACCCGCACTTTCATTTCCCACTATAAATTGGATGTGGCATCTAAAGGACGAGCATCATTTGGTTCCACGGTACTCAGGAGTGTTTTCCAGTGAACCACCCAGGATTTAGGTGCTAGGGACGCTGTCCCATCAGTCAGAATGTAGGCGAGATAGGATCACATAACATCTTTTAGTTATGTACTCATCATAACTTCAGATGTTTGGGATCCATCTACTTCATTCTCCCACCCTCCTTCCCCCTGCCTTGGAGATCAGAAGAGACTGAACGGTTTGGGTTCTACTGTTTTTTATCTTGTATCATCTGTCAATGTTATATAAGCAGTGCATGTGTGTGTGCATGTATGCGGACAAACTAGATCTGGGGGACTGGTAGTGGTGCATCCTGGGATATAGTAAGCTCAGCCAATAAGAGACTTAGCTCTTTGGCATAGCGTGCCGAGTCGGAGCCGAGGATCGGCTCGAACCCATCAGTCAGAATGTAGGCGAGATGGATCCCAAACATCTGAAGTTATGGTGAGTACATAACTAAAAGTTATCCCCTTTGGGAAAAAACATGTACCCATGAATTACCACATAGGTGGCAGTACACTAAACACCGAAAGTCTGATAAGAGGCTTAGGGACACAGGTGGACAGTGGTCTCACCTTCGATGACCACATCACCACAACAGTCAGGAAATCCTTCTATGTGGCACACCTCATCACTAAGGGCTTTTCATCCAGAAAAAAGGAGGTCATTGTCCCACTGTACTCATCCCTCATTAGACCCATTATAGAATACAACGCCCCATTTGGTATGTATCTCTCAAGACACCTGCAACAACTGGAAAGGCCGCAGAAATGCCTCACTAAACGAATCACAGGCCTAAAGCAGATGCCCTATGCTGACGGTCTTAAACTCCAGCTATACTCTTTCGCATATCGTCTACTCGGAGGTGATCTCTGCTTAACATACAAGGCCATGTCAAACCCAGAGCTGTTGGACATGCTACACTTAAAGAAATCCCAATCCCTCAGAGCCACATGTTCCAGGGATCTAAACCTTGTCATCACAATAAACAAAACATGCTGGAGGGGTAGGTTCCTGACCCAGAGACTGCCCAGACTCTGGAATAGACTGCCCATACATGTCAAGCAGAGTGCCTCTTTAGCCCTCTTCAAAAGGAACCTTGACGACTGGGTGGGAGAAAAGAAAATCACCCCAGGGATGACGTCAGTTACCCTGCTAGACAGGGGTCCAGGAAGTAAATAGTGTGGGTAAGAAATAGCCAGGGAATTTTTATGGTTAGGCTTATATAGGCCCTAGGGCTGATAGCCTAGTACCAACCTATGAACCTTTCCTCCTCTGCCTCTCCTTTCGAAGGTTCTACTAAAGACCAAACAGGACAAGCCAAGGACAATCCTGATTACACCAGACTGGCTACGCCAGCACTGGTATCCTCTTTTGCACAGTCTGACAGTGCTACAACCATAGCACCTGCCTCAGACCCCTTCCCTGCTGTCCCAGCAGGGTGGCCAAATTCTGCACCCTCAGCTTCAGACCCTGAACCTTGAAGCCTGGCTAATCCCCTGAACTCACCTCTAGCAACCCTCAGTAAGCAGGTGCTGAATGTCATTCTTGAGGCAAGGAGGCCCAATACTAGAAAATCCTATTCAGAAAAGTGGAAAAGATACTGTTCCTGGAGCCAGTCTCAAGGGATGGGCACAACTGTGCCCAGCTTACCTTATATACTAGATTACTTAACAGAAATGCTCCACAAGGACTTATCCTTCTCTTCAATTAAGATTCATGCCTTTGCCATCTCAGCTCATTATAATACTGAGCCACCCCTCTTCTCTCATCTTCTGGTAAAACAGTTCCTTAGAGGGAACAAAAATTTAAGACCCCCCCCCCCCCCAGGAGAGTTCCACTCCAGCCTGGGATCTTAACTTTGTATTGGAAAAACTTACACTTCCCCCTTTAAACTGGCTGCTACAGCAGAGTTTAAATTCCTCTCATGGAAAACATAGCCATCACTTCAACAAGAAGAGTGTCTGAACTGCAGGCCCTTATGGTAGTGGAACCCTCCATTATCTTCCATGTAGACAGGGTTTCACTCAGGACTAACCCATCTTTTATGCCCAAGGTGGTGTCTAGTGTGGCTTTAAACCAGTCCATTCATTTGTCTACTTTTTTCCCTAATCCTCAAAATAAAGGGGAAAAGATACTGCATTCTCTAGACGTGCACAGACAGCTTAGATTCTATTTGGACAGGACTAAGCCTCTCAGAAAATCTGACCAGCTGCTAGTCAGCTTTGCTGCAGGGGCATAGGGGAAGGCCATTTCAAAGCAAACCATATCTAAATGGATTGCACATTGCCTCCATTTATGCTACAAGCACCATGGAAAACCTACCTCACAGGGGATAAGAACACATTCCACTAGGGCTACATCTACCTCTACTGCATTTCTCAGAGGAGTCCCTACCAAGGACATCCTGGAAGCTGCAACCTGGAGCTTGGTACACACTTTCACCAAGCATTACCACTTGCCTATCTTTTCTAAATCCAGAGCTGGATTTGCCACAGCAGTCTTACAGGGCCTGATTGCCAGGCCTAATGCTTCTTAATCTACCTCCATCCTTCCTTAGCTTTGGGAATCAACCCAAATGTGATGACTGCAACAGTGAAACATGAAGAACATAGTACAATTGTGTACACTTACCGTAAATGTAGATGTTCGAGTGTATTCACTGTTGCAGTCCTGGTTACCCTCCCTCAAGCCCCCCGATTGACTTTGCTTGCAACTATCCTTTTTGGTTTGGCATATCTTATACTATGTATATTTGCTTTTTGCTGGGGGTGTTCCACACCATATAATTGCTTCATATTTTGGGGGCACCTGACATCTGGGGCAAGAAAAAACTGATGCAATGGCATCGGCTGCATGTTTTATACTCCTGATGACCTGACGTCATGGAAGAAGCAACAGCATCCGATGCAGAAATCCCAAGACTCTGGTATTCAGGCTGGCTGAGGGCTGGAGGATAACCCAAATGTGATGACTGCAACAGTGAATACACTCTAACATCTTTATTTAAGGTAAGGTATTTAAGGTAAGTGTACACAGATGCAATGTTTGCTGTGAGAGTGTTGATGGAGAAGTACAGAGAAGGTCAGAAGGAGTTGCATTGTGTCTTTGTGGACTTAGAGAAAGCATATGACAGGGTGCCTAGAGATGAGTTGTGGTATTGTATGAGGAAGTCAGGAGTGTCAGAGAAGTATGTAAGAGTGGTACGGTATATGTACGAGGGTAGTGTGACAGCGGTGAGGTCTGCGGTGGGAGTTACAGATGCATTTAAGGTGGAGGTGGGATTACATCAAGGGTTAGCTCTGAGCCCTTTCTTATTTGCAATGGTGATGGACAGGTTGACAGACGAGATCAGACCGGAGTCCCCGTGGGCTATGATGTTTGCAGATGACATTGTGATCTCTAGTGAGAGTAGGGAAGGGGTGGTGGAGACCCTGGAGAGGTGGAGATATGCTCTAGAGAGAAGAGGAATGAAGGTCAGCAGGACTAAGACAGAATATATGTGTGTGAATGAGAGGGAGGATAGAGGAATGGTGAGGATGCAGAGAGTAGAGGTGTCGAAGGTGGATGAGTTTAAATTCTTGGGATCAACAGTTCAGAATAATGGTGAGTGTGGAAGAGAGGTGAAGAAGAGAGTACAGGCAGGATGGAGTGGGTGGAGAAGAGTGTCGGGAGTGATTTGTGACAGACGAGTACCAGTAAGAGTGAAAGGGAAGGTCAACAAGAAGGTAGTGAGACCAGATATGTTATATGGGTTGGAGATGCTGGCATTGACAAAAAGGTAAGAGTCAGAGCTGGACGTGGCAGAGTTAAAGATGTTAAGATTTGCACTGGGTGTGACGAGGGTGGACAGGATTAGGAATAAGTATATTAGAGGGTCATCCCAGGTTGGAAGGTTTGGAGACAAAGCCAGAGAGGCAAGATTATGTTGGTTTGGACATGTGCTGAGAAGGGATGCAGAGTATATTGGGGAAAAGATGCTAAGGATGAAGCTGCCAGATAACAGGAAAAGAGGAAGGCCTAAGATGAGTTTTATGGATGTGGTGAGAGAGGACATGCAGGTGGTTGGTGTGACAGAGCAAGATGCAGACGACAGGAAAAAATGGAAACAGATGATCCGCTGTGGTGACCCCTAACGGGAGCAGCCAAAAGAAGAAGTACACAACTGTACTTTACTCAATGTGCAGCCATCTTGGAAGTTGTGAACACTGGATAGTTTAGATCAGTTCAGTAATTAGGCTTTTACATGTGAGACTTAGAGCAATCATTTGTTTTTTCCTTCCTGCCTCCCTGTAGGTGATCAACTGTCACCAGCTTTTTTTCTCATTCAGTGAGTCTTCTGGGCCATCTTATCCTGTCCAGGGCTGGTGAGGAGATCAAGGACACTGCTGCAGCATCATTTTGCTTCCAGGAAGTGTGTCCTCAAATCTCCCACCTCTTGGCAACTTGCAAGCATCACACAGACACTGCATCAATAGGTATATGCATGCTCAACCTATGACAAACAGTACCTCCACTTTGTAGAGTGGAGGTTGTCAGGCTTGTAATATTGCTATATTGCAGAGAGCATAGGCTGCCACTCTTTTCTCAGGATGCGTAAGCCAACATCAGTCGCTTACTCCCATTCTCTCCCCCAAGCAGCCCCTCCCTTGCCAGTGCTGCTAAGTCAGGAGCCAGTTGACTGGGTTGCAGTAAAGGATTGATCCCTCTGCTCCACAGGACCATTACTTAGTACAGTGTTTTGGTGGCATAAGTCAAGAAAGGATTTAATAGAAGGAGAAAAAATTTTTTTTTTTTTTTGCTGAGCCTGTCTCTTTGGTGTAGATAGATAGAGAGAGGTTGACTGTGACCTAGATGACTAGATTTTGATTAGCAGCTCAGTTACTAGCAGATCAAGGCAGGAGAGGGTAGGAGTGAAAACCTTATTTTTGCTTGCCCGTTATCCTAGAAGGTGGGATTTAATTGTTCCAGTTGTCCAATATGCCATCATGTAGGCGGATCCATCTATGACTCCAGTGTCCAGCGGCTGTAGGACCAGGGGATGTGAGTTTGGTGATCCCAAGTTGATGTGTGTGCATGTGAACATGCACATGCCAAGGGAAAGATAATAGGATACCTCCAATGTGAAACAGGTGTCTGTTTCAGGATTTGGCCGTAATAGAAACACCCTTCATGGCTGCCTGTGTGAAGGCCACCTCATGGATTTCTCTCACGCTGGGGATAGGGGAAAGGATGGACAGTGATGGTGGTGGTGGCATGAAAACGAGCTTAGAAAGAAGTTATTTGCTGATGATTCTGTTTAACAACAGGACCTTTGGTTTCTTCAGCTGCAGTAGAACATCTAGTAAGGTAACTTCAGTGATGCTCCTGTTTCGTAGTCAACTAGGAAATAAACAGAAGTTCATCCTCTAAATTGAGCAACTTCTGGAATGGGTGAGGTCTAGTTTTCACGGCAAAGGGAGGTAAAGTATCTGGGCATAATTATTTGTGTGGACTTGGGCAACATGTTTGAGTTAAACCTGCAATCTATTTTGAAAAAGTCTGAAAATTCAGATCTAAGAATGGTATGAGCTGCTTTTCTCTGTAGTGAGTATAGTACCTGTGGTGAAAATGATGATGAAGATGATGGTTTCTTGTATTGCAGTTTGCTAAATTGTTTAAAAGGTGTCAGGAAACAATTAGGAAGTCGGTTTGTGGAGACAAGTATCATAGAGTTGAAGCTTTAATGTATGAATAAGCCAGTATTATTAAGAGTATGGGAATCTGTAGTACTGTTACACTCTGGACAGCATTGGATAACTTCAGTGTCTTAGGTAACTGATCTTCTACTTAAAAAGCCTTAATGTAGTCTTTTGAAGGAATGAGGATGTTAAAGATGTTAGCTCAGAAGATATTAAGAAATTAAAATAAATGTATATGCTGATGACATTGATTGATAACACCTGACCTGATGCCTCCTTTGCTTGCAGTAGCACATCTGGGGAGGGAGAGTATTTCAGAAAAAAATCAGCTTTATTTAATTGGTGAAAAAAGTTCTCCTCCTTAATCAAGCAGCCTCAGGGATGGATAAGATACTTTGCAAACAAGGCAAATAATGTATTTGTGTATAATATTACTAATATTATGTCTGGATGTGGACAACATGATAGTTGAGTTAAATCAGTAACCTATTTTGAAATTTCTGAAAAGAAAACCAAAGAAGGGTTAAGCAGAGTTTGTCTGTATTGAATATGATAGCTGTGGTGAATAATATGTTTTTTACCTAAAGTTTCTTGTTTTATTGAGTATCCTGCCAGTTTGCACTTATTTAAATGCTTCCCAGGTGAACCAATTAATTGCTTGCTGATACCTAGTTAACTCATTACATCCAAGTGATGCCTCCAGGTGCATCTGCAGTTAACTCCTACTGATGTCTCTAGGCCTCAAACATCACTTGTTCATATTTGCATCAGTAATTCCAAAACCATGCTATGTACAAGGTTTTAAAATATTTCATCTTAAAGCTTGCACAATGGCAAACTCCGCTGCATTAATATTTGTCGTCTGTCTAGTGCAGGTAAAGAGATTTTAACTGTAGTTTTCATGATATTAATTTATATAGATATAATTTTCACATTTTCTAAATATCTTGACAACCGAGTAACACAGACAGAACTCCTTAGTCTCATATGAAAGCTCTGAGCTAGATGAGTAAAATGCTGCTGACAGTATGTGTGTAACTTGAGGAGTTGATGAGATATGCAAGTTGTTTAAAAATATTAGAAAAATAATAGTTAATGTGTTTAGTGTGACTTATAAAATTTGGTTTAAGACCTAGAACTTAAAGAATACTACCATTATAAATATAGTTTGTGCTGAAGAATTTGTCACGTTTATATATTTCGTAACCCATATGGTTCAAGAGATATGAACATTTGTTTGAAATGTGAGGACATAATTTGATTCTGTCAAAAGGCTTAGGCTCCGCCCATTGAAAGTTACAGTGCAAACTTCCTGAGCTCCATTGGCTTGAATGAGTTAAACAAGTGTCAGAGGATTAAATGTTTGAGACTTTCAGATTGCAAAAACTGTAATACAGAAATTGCTGTTTGCTGTAATTAAGCCCAGATGATAACCAATACCTAGTAGTACAAACTGGTACCTCCTTCAGTTGTCTCAAGCTAGGGAGCAGGCAGGCAGATGTGGTGCATCAGAGCATGGATAGCATCAAAGTATGTTCATTAAAACTTCTTAAACTAGTGGTGTTGATGCTGAAAGCACATTGTCTTGCCTTTCTCCTAGGTGTCTTATGGAATAAGAAGAAGCTTCAGGGGGATGACTTCCCAGTGTGGTAAAATGAATGGGTAAGCCATGGTAAAATAGTTGTGGCAGATTCCAGGAATTCAGATCATTATATAGTACTCTCAGAGAAAATTTGTAAGGAGAAATAAATTTTCTCAGGCATGTAATAATGGCAGTGCATCCAGCCACATAGTGCAGTGTTACATGGCTGGATGATGAGTAGGAAGCCTGCACATTTTGGAGTTGGAGGGACATAGAAATGTCATGGGGGCTATAGGAATGTTCTTTTTCCTGCAGATCACCAATCTTTATTGATAAAAACTCTTTATGATGCCCTGGTTTAGAAAGGTAGGCATTTGAGGAGATAGTTTCCTTTCCCTAAGGTCAGAGCTGGATCATGGTCAAATAGGGCCCCAAGCAGGGTGCTGGTTGCCCCCCTCCCCTTACATTCCAGTGTCCCATTACTTGGCTAATTCTCCCAAGTTAATATAAACACTGTTCAAACCTGTCAGCATGCATATTTTTATCCTTTACTTCCACAGTGATTACAGATATTTGGATTTAATTTAAAACTTTTATTTCAAATGTATAGCACAAACACTGATAGCAATTTGCTAAACAAAGCAATACAGTCTCACACTGAAAACAGACTTTGCATGAACAGTAAACTTTTCTTGCCCTTGAAACTCACATTCATTGAAATGGCATTGGAAGCTACATTCAAAGAAAATGAAAATGGCCAGTGGGGGGATTAAGTTTAAGTTTATCTTTGGGCTGTTTTCAAACCATAGGCTCCTTGCACACATTTTTAGGACAAGGTATGCATGCATGTGTTCTTTGATTCACACTTCTGATTGTATTAAATTATATTCCTTGTATAATAAATACAGTATCACTTGTAGATGTGAACATTTTTCTAGTAAGCAATGACACCAAATGTATCAACCAGTAATGACAGAACTATCCATTTTAGAACATCTCAACCATAATAGACCATGCAAATGTCGTCATTACAGTCCACCAATATCAGTCGATATGCACAATCTCTGCAGAAGTAAAAATCATCTGAATAATTCCACATTAAAGAGATCTGAAACTAATGAAGAGGTTTTTGCTGGCAAACAACTTTTCATCTCAGTGTTTCATCTGTAAATTCCATGCCTGCTGCCCTTGAAGAATAAATTGGGCATGTTATATTAAAAAAAAAAGTTGGTGAGCTGGTAATATTGCAATAGGGAGTGGCTGACAAACTGACAACAGGTTCATAGTTACTAGGCATCTGATCCGAAGGAGGACTCACTGAGAGGGCAACATACCCCTTCCCCTTTAAAATGCACCACAGTATCAGCAATCCATCTAGATGGTGTAGGAGTAGAACTCACAGCATTCTGCCCCAAAGGCAAACATGCTGCCTGTTGTGCTACTAACACTGCTTTCAAATCCTATAGCACAAACACTGACAGGAATTTTACTTTTAGACCCAAGTTTTATGCCGATTATAACACTACTTATTTAGTGTACTTGGCCGCGTGTAATCACTGCTCTTGTTTTTATATAGGCAAGACAATACAACAGATTCAGGACAGAGTTAGTAGACATATTTATGAAATTAGAATGAAAAATATTAATACTGCATTAGTTAAACATAATATTGAGTCATCAGGACATAGTTTTAGTTTGAGTTTACAATGTGCTTTACATAGTATGAGATGGGGAGACAGCAATAATTATCTAGAGCAGTTAGAGCTATGCTGGATGTTAAGGTTTCAGACACATAGACACCCAGGTTTAAATGCTAGTGTTAGCATTAAACCTGTACTAAATGGGCATAGACTCAAGACTAGATGAGATCATGTTCTTGGTATACACCCACACCCCTCATTAAGATTAGCAGTTTTTATTGGGTTTTGTATTAGATAAATGTGTTTGATTTTATGCATTTTATTGAGATCTGATGAAGCATATTACTGTGCAAAAGCGCTTATCCGTTTTATGTCTTGTAATAAACTGATTTTAATTGCCGTGGTTGCCTTTTTGGCTCTTATTCTATTTTTGCTCATTTGGATTTCTAACGTAGGCATTTGGGGATTGTTGGCTGATTTTTTGAATTATCATTGTATTACATTGATATCTGAAGTTGTTTTTTGAGCAGGTGCGTATGTATGTATCTGTGTGTTTGAAAGAACGTTATTGATCAGAAGCTTTTACAAAAAGGGAAAATATTTATAAAAATATATACAGTACAGTTTATAGAGTGATTTTTATGGTATTATTATGGCAGCTAGTCCTTATTCACACTTGAGAAATGAATACACTTAATACAAACTACACTGGATTAGTGAATATAGAATTAACTATTATCGATATCTGATAGCACATCCTCTCTCTAACTTAGTAATAATGAACCCTGAATAATTCCACATTAAAGAGATCTGAAACTAATGAAGAGGTTTTTGCTGGCAAGCAACTTTTCATCTCGGTGTTTCATCTGTAAATTCCATGCCTGCTGCCCTTGAAGAATAAATTGGCCATGTTACATTAAAAAAATTTGGTAAGCTGGTAATTTTGCATTAGGGAGTGGCTGACAATATGTTCATAGTTATTAGGCATCTCATCCGAAGGAGGACTCACTGAGAGTGCAACATACCCCCTCCCCCCTTTAAAACGCACCACAGTATCAGCAGTCCATCTAGATGGTGTAGGAGTAGAACTCACAGCCTTCTGCCTGAAAGGCAAACATGCTGCCTGTTGTGCTACTAACATTGCTTTCAAATCCTATAGCACAAACCCTGACAGTCGTTTGCAAAGCAAAACAGTGGCATATTGAAAACAGACAGCATGAGGAAAAGTAAACTTATCTTCCCTTGAAACTAACAGTCTTTTAAAAATGCATTGAAACTCACATTCCTTGAAAATGCACTCCAATGAAGGTAGTTGGTGAAAAGTATTAAGGCTCCTGTCTGCTGTAAGAAAGGTACAGGATTTGAGCCTAAGCAAGTTAATGAACTAACCTGCCATCCTTAGACACACACACTCTCACTCACACACACACACACACACACACACACACACACACACACACACACACACACACACACACACACACACACACACACACACACACACACACACACACTCTTCTGTCATATAATTCGCAAGCCAGCCATAAATTTAATTCCAAGTTTTAGTACACGAAAGCAAAGTTCCAGTTCATAGTCTAGCAGTTTAAATATGTGTGTGCATCTTACTAGAGACACATACATGTGCAGAAATGGAGTGTTTTTAAAGAAGAAATGTAATTTGTTTTTAAAATTTGTTTAATGTAATGAATATTGTGGCAGCCCCCCAGCCAGCGGGTCCTAGGCAACTGTTGCCCAGGTCACCTTGTGCTGAATCTGGCTCTGCCTAAGGTAGGCTTTATGTTTAAGGCATGCTGCAATTGTCTCTTAAAAGGTGGAACCAAATAAGTTATTCATATGCAGTGAAATGCTGGTTCTGTTCCTTATGAGAAGTATTTTCAGGTAAAGGGATTTTCAGGAAAATTGTTATCCTGATCCTTGGATATGGGTTTTATCACTAGTGACCTTTCAAGGTGCACATTCAAATGTAAAGAACAGTAGTTTAATTATTTTATCTACTATAGTACATTAGGTAATTTTGAAGTCTTGGAATCATAATTGTGCATATCTGTAGCAAAATGCTTAAAGTAAATATAGATAATATGTGAAAATTATTATGTAAGAAGTAGATGGGTCTGTCAATATTAATTAGTTGTTTTCTAAAGCTGTTTAGTAAACCCTTCTCATGTGCCTGCATTTCGAAACTCCATTGTTAGGCACAATGCAAATCTTCTGTCTGCTGGAAACAGTATTGTTTTAATTTTAATTGTTTGACTTTATTGTTGATAAATATTTTTATAAATAAAAGACTTTGTGCAGTCTACTTTGTGTATATTGCAGTACTGTTTTCATATATCTACACTGTCTCATTGTATGCTTTAGCATTGCAGTGACTTTCAATAATAAAAATGATAGCAGTTGTAAGTTCTTGCAGCCTTTGTACAGTAAGATAAGTGTTGTGAAGCTGGCTTTGTAGAAATAATAAAATATTTAGCAATGATAAAATGTAACCTGTATACTTCTGTTTCTGTTGTTGGCTTTAGGCAAGAAATCATTCCATCTGTCCTGTTTATTATTACCATGTAGTTTTGCAGAAGTAAATAATGCTATTTCAAATGCAGCAATAGTAAGACATGCTGGAATACATCATTTTATATGATTTGAAGGGGAGTGTAAGTAGCTATCAGGGAAAAAAAAAACAAATTTTAGTATTAGCTGTGTGGTGGACAATAGAGAAAATGAAGGTAAATAAGTTTTTGTTATAGCTGTTTGAAACTGAGAGCTAGTGAGGAAAGAATGATGTATTCCTCTTGATTGTTTGCATCCCAGAGCAGCACTGATTCTTTTCAAAATATAGTTGCCACTCCTTCTCTTGATTAAAAAGCAGTCATAGCTGGAACATATCCTGGGGGAGGGGGCGTTTCAGGACTGTGCAATGCTGGAATCATTTAGAGGAATGCGATGTTGAAGCAATCGTCCCAGAGGTGGGTGTCTTGGCACTATACCACTTAGATGGTATCACTTAGTGTTAGTGTATTAGAGCATGCTTCCTCACCCAGGAGGACACTGTGGTTACTGCTGTGAAGTAACTCCTCCATCTCCCTGCTTTTAGGTGGGGTTAGGCCTAAATAAATATGCCATCATTGCCAGGATGACAGTGAAGGCATAAACCTGTGCTGAGGCTGCCTATATGGCAAACTCCTCACCCATTTCTCACTGGGGAATGCCCAGGATGGGGGAATGAATGGGTGTGGCTGATTGGAGAGGCTTATAGTCCGCAGGCACAGTGAGAAAGTATATATTACAAAATACCGGTGTTTATCTGCTTCATTGTATTATGTTCCAAAACATTTTCCAATATATCAAGCTTATATTCACGGAAGGAGGGGAACACACAGAGGAAAATCTAAGAGATGACTGGTGTCCTTTAATACTAGGTATACAAGTGATATTAATCTTGTATGGAATACCATAAAGAAGAACTGGCACCTTTTAACCTTAGATTTGCAGACTAGTAGGATCGTAGGTACTATGCCTAGTTTTGCTTACAGAACTAACAGCAACTTGAAAGATTTGCTGTGTTGTACTAAACAACATGTCAACACTATATCTACTAGGCTAGGCACCTTTCCTTGTGGTAGGTGTAGAGTATGTGATGTCTTAAGATATAGGAGTTTACACATCCTCAAATGAATTTTACTTTTAGACCCAATTTTATGCTGATTATAACACTGCTTATTTAGTGTACTTGGCCACGTGTAATCACTGCTCTTGTTTTTTATATAGGCAAGACAATACAACGGTTTCAGGGCAGAGTCAGTAGATATATTTATGAAATTAGAATGAAAAATATTAATACTGCATTAGTTAAACATAATATTGAGTCATCAGGACATAGTTTTAGTTTGAGGAGTTTGCAATGTGCTTTACATAGTATGAGATGGGGAGACATCAATAATTATCTAGAGCAGTTAGAGCTATGCTGGATGTTAAGGTTTCAGACACATAGACACCCAGGTTTAAATGCTAGTGTTAGCATTAAACCTGTACTAAATGGGCATAGACTCAAGACTAGATGAGATCATGTTATAGGTATACACCCCTCATTAAAATTAGCAGTTTTTATTGGGTTTTGTATTAGATAAATATGTTTGATTTTATGCATTTTATTGAGATCTGATGAAGCATATTACTGTGCGAAAGCACTTATCCGTTTTATGTCTTGTAATAAACTGATTTTAATTGCTATGGTTGCCTTGTTGGCTCTTATTCTATTTTTGCTCATTTGGATTTCCAACATGGGCATTTGGGGATTGTTGGCTGATTTTTTGAATTATCATTGTATTACATGGATATCTGAAGTTGTTTTTTGAGCAGGTGCATATGTATGTGTGTGTTTGAAAGAATGTTATTGATGGGAAAATATTTATAAAAATATATACAGTACAGTTTATGGAGTGATTTTTATGGTATTATTATGGCAGCTAGTCCTTATTCACACTTGAGAAATGAATACAGTTAATACAAACTACACTGGATTAGTGGATATAGAATTAACTATTATCGATACCTGATAGCACATCCTCTCTCTAACTTAGTCCCTTTTTGCAATCTGTATTTGTCATTTATTTATCCTCTATCCACTTGAATGTGTGTCAGTGTATGCAGTGTCATCAGTAAAACTACTGAAGAGGTGGTAGAAATGTACTGGTCCACTGCTGTTTACCCTTAATCCCCAAATTGCACATGACTTGTGTGATGATGTGAGAGAGTGCCAGCTGTGCCAGAGGGAGTAGGGCAGTGCATGTGTAACATATGCCAGCATAGCTAGTTGGAGTTTTGTAAAGAATTATGTGTCTTTTGAATATCAAACTGATTTGTACAGATGCATGTGTTAAAATGTATCAACAGTGGGTCCTGCTGGACAGAAAAGAAATATACAAGTATGTCCGACTGTATTGTAACTGCTAAAATGTATATATTTTAAAAGAGGATACTGGAAGGAAAGGTGTTAAGCTCAGCCCAGTTAATCTTAAGGGCACTTCTCTGGTCGAGGCTTGGAAATGCTCCAGGGTCATTAGCCTAGTACACACCAATGAACCTAAAAACAGTTTGAAATGAAATAACTTGATTTAGGCCATAAAGATTTTACCTCACAGATCTGAATGCAGCCAACGATGCAATATCTATGAAAAGCCTTTCTGTAGGAAGGGTAGAAGTGTTGAGATTGTTTTATACCTTCCAGATACTGTGTTAAGCCTTAGGAAAGTTCTGTGTGTGTGTGTGTGTGTGTGTGTGTGTGTATTGACACACATCTGTGACAAATCCTGGCTCAGTTTGTTAGTGAAGGGGTAGTGTCGGAGCCACATTGTCAGGTGGCCAGATGTGATGACATTCTGTAGCCAGCACTGAAATTGCATTTAGATGCTAGTGAGAGATGTGATAGACGCACTCAGCACTCTGTTACTGGAACTGACAAAAGACATTCCTCCATTTCATCTTGCCTTGCTCTAGCAAGTAAGTAGGGAATGGTAATTCTTCAGTCAGTTAGGAAAATATAATTAAATTAGTTAAATATTGTTTTTCTCTATCTGAATCTTCCCATCTATTTTGTTTTTATATTTGCTGTGAATTGAAACTCTGGTGTTATTGTGAATAGATATTCAGTATTGTTGTATTTTTTTTTATTAAATATATCTAAACCTTTCATTGTAGCTGGTCTTTTAGGAAATATTTAAACTTTTGACAGCACTTGCATTTATTTAGTGGCAGTGTGGCTTCACTTTCCTGAAAGTCTTGCTGCTTGGAAACACTACCATGTGTGTAAGTATTAATTTTACTGAGAGTAATTGGGTACCCTCATAAGAGCCTTAGAGTAGCTGGCTTTGTGGATGTTCTGGTGTCAGTATATCTGTGTTATACTCTGGTGGAAGTGACAAATCAGGTAAGCTGTGCCAGCTCTTCGTGTGTGTGTGTGTGTGTGTGTGTGTGTGTGTGTGTGTGTGTGTGTGTGTGTGTGTGTGTGTGTGTGAACTACTTGAAACAGGGGAACAGAGCACTTATTTCACACAGAGGGTGGTGGAGAACTTGGCTTGGAACACCTGGGTGAGGACTCCGCACTGAAGTCATCTGTGTGTAGTCTTATTTGGGGCCTTAAGTTCAGCCCAGGACTAGGGTGTGCATTCCCTGTGTGCTTTTAAGGAAAATTCTGCTCAGTCCAGAGCACTGCATCTGCAAATACTGTGTGTGTCTATTGAATGTTCCCTACCAGTGGCAGTGGTGAGGACTGAGGCTCCTTGATCGCTGGCCCAGAGGAGGGATGGCACAACTTAATTCTGATCTAATGTCTTGTGGCACTGGTGCATTGATAATCACTTTCTTTAACACCATTGTCTCATTTTATACTGACCTGTAAAATGCAGTTTTATGTCAAGTGCTTTATGTACTCCTGACTAATGGACATATAACAAGAATCCCCTGTATGACATCCATGACAACTTAATTTAGGAAATTCAGTCCATATTCATACATGACATAATTTAGACAGCATTAAACATGTACAAAGCACTTAACTTGAAAGCATAACTCACCTTTAGCAAGTTGCAGAAAAATAATTATGCTGCATTGGAGCTTAAGTGGTGCTTCACCTGTTTCCAGCCTTCTTTCTGACATATTAAAAATAAAGGGAAATGTATGCCATGATATACTAGATTTTTAAAAATATCCTTTTTTTAAATCACAGGCAATACTGTGCAGTGAAAGATGCTTGCTGTCAAATTTGATGATTTAAAAGAAAAAAATAACTCTTATATTTTTCCGTCGGCTGCTCATTATCACCAAGAACATTACTATGAATATTCTAGTTACATTTCTCTGTAATGCTTAACCACCCCTCACTTAGCCACTGAAAATCCAACAGTGTTAGTGACTTTCAAAACACCTCAACCAGTCACAACTTCATTGATGGTTACTAGGCTTGCAGTCCAATGACCATTAACAAATACATAGCTGTGCCAGTACTTCACACACACAGGCACACCAATTCCCCAGTTTCTTATTATTTCTTATCATAACTGTTGAAATTTGGCTCTCAAGATATCACAAGCAAATGTGACTGATCACTGCATCAGCAATCTTAGAATGCAGATCCAGTAGTTCCAAAGACCAGTAAAAAAAAAAATGTATTACCTGACAACCATCTTTATAACCATTAGTACAAGTGAACGTTATCAAGCTTCTGAGTTAGACGATTATCACACTGCAGTCAGCCTTTCTTACTAAATCATTTTAAAGCAATAGTCAGCCTCCTATTATGTCCATCAAATCAGGTTGTATTGTGAACATTTCAATGATCATTTACACAAATTTATATTTCTTAGAGACTGGCCTGATGGCACAGTGGCAGGATGTCTACCATTGGAACCTGAGTTTGGTAATGGACTAGATGCTCTAGTGGGGGTTGCTTGAGGGTGATAAGACTGCCAGTCCTCCTGTTCTGGTGGAGGGTACTATGGGATGTTCAACCTCTGTTGGGAACCAGGAGCTTTGCAGATAGCAAAGTAGGGAGGGGGGCAACAATGACATCATGACTTAACTGAGCATGTCACACCCATAGACAAGGACCTTGACCAGCTGCCATGCAGGCAGTACCCCATTAGATCCTTCACTCCCTGAGTGTTGCAAGTGAATGTTGTGAGGTCGATTTTCTAAGGAGTTGAGAGGACCATACTGTGAAAGGTTATCTCTCAGGTTACCTATGAAGCTTGGGCTTGGGGAATCTGAGGTTGAGTAGTTGCGGTGAAGGAACAGCCAGGAGTCTAAATGAGACTTCAAATTGGGTGGGTGGGATGAGAGGTTAAAAAAAAGTGTACTTCTTATACTAAGAGTAAACAGCGAGTTCTAGTAGAAAAAAGATAAAGCTTACCAGGGATTAATATGTGTTAATATGCACCCGTCATATGAACACTTATAACATATTGTTACATTCTTAATCACTCATCTTAAAAAGACAAGTATTGCAAACAGTCTTTTAATACAAAAACTATGTAGTAGTGTTTAGCATTATATGCAGTCATGTAAAATAGTCTGACATTCAAAACTTCACATATTGAACAAATAATGTATAGATTTGTTTCTGTGCTAAACCTTATCATCATATCACATTTTTGTAATAAGCTGGTCAAAAAAATCTATTTTCTTTGAAAACATAATGATGGAACCAGTACAGTAAACCAAGCCCAGTGATCAGACGCAAGCTCAGTAAATATTCAAAGTCCAACTGTGCCGCTTCACAAAGGACATTTTTTCCTGTTTTAACTTTTGCCATATCATAGGCAAAATTTATCAGCTGTATTTTTAAGTAAAACTCATGACTGTAGCTTAATGATTCCCTGAAAAATGCAGTCATCTAGTTACCCCTTCAGCAATCATTATATTCATTTTCCCAGAATTCAAAACCCCTTCATTAACCAAGGGGGCTGTCTTCCAACTGCACATTACTCAAATGTATATGTAGCAGCAGTCTCACCTTCTCTCTGTTTAGGATGTTTTTCCCCACTCTTCCTCTAATTCCTGCGCATTTCCATATATGCTTTCCATAGTCTAATTACTGAACTCACCAATTGCTGTCTTCTACTAGCTTAGGCTCTATAACACCATGCATCCTTCACAATCCTTCAACTACACCAAAAAAATCTCTCCATTTCTCAAGTGTGAGGAAGTCTAACAATAACAGCACCCAACAGTAGTCAGATCAAAATCAGATCAAACACTTAAAATGGAAGCTAAAGGTGGTGACTAAGCCTCATGAAGCAACATGAGACATCCCCAGTTTTAGGTAGATTTCAGAGAGAGAATTGGGAGGAAGGGATCATAAAGAAATAACTATGTGAAATCTCAGGGGCAGTACTATGATAAAATAGCAAAATAATGTGTTTGGTTTTCTATTATTTTAGTCCTATAAAATGTGTATATTTTTTGATGGGCAAGACATTGAGGAAGAAGGATTCTGTATTAAATCCTGGAAATGGAACACATTAGGGAAAAGTAAAAATGCGGTACTAATTAAGAATGTTTGGGTTGTTTTGTTGAATGTCTGAATTCTTTCTACAAGGCATGATGTTTATTCTTTAGGGATTTTGGGGTCTTATGATGGTGGTGTTTTTGAATTCAGTGAAATAATAATTAATTTATTGGAAGATGATTGGAGGATATGTTTTTTCAGACAATATTACAGAAAAGTAAAGGGCAGAGTGATGGGCAGAAATAACAAGGTTATTGGTTAACCTAAAAGTAGCTGGGAATTTCTGGTACATCATTTGATAAGTAGGAAAGGTTTGGTTTGCAGGCAAATGAGATAAGTGCTAATGGTTCATAGCTAAAAATGGTACTCTGTGAAAAGGCAGTCTTGAAACAGAAATAATTGGCTTAGTTTTTTACCCAAATTAATGCTAAGGATTCTTTAGAGGTAAGTACAGGAAACATCATGTTCAGATTAGTCACTGTGGAAAACGAGTTGTTTTTAACACCTTTATTATATTAGCACTTAAGACGTAGGCAAACATACATTTATATAAAAGCGAACAAACCATGCTAACATGTACACACTTTCAAGCATTATACATCACATACATGCTTTTGTACAATTATCCCCAATCAAACATTACATACTTTCCTCAATTTGTGTCTTACCTTAAACCTCATTCCTCCTCCAAAACATTATCCTGTATGTATTGTTCCCACAATTTCCATTTTTCTATATAGTTTGCACCTTCCCTTTTCTAAAGATCCCACTGCTAGTTCTTTTTTTCTCTATTACAATATTCACTACTTCTGGAACATTTGGATTTAGACTTTGATTTCCATTTTCTAGTAACTGCATTTTTGGCATCCACCAGAATTAAACTTGGCAAGGCTTTACTATGTCTAGGCAGTTCAGATCCTGTAT
>NC_056736.1:292613465-292615965 GCF_019279795.1 Protopterus annectens | reverse complement strand
AGGCAACTCAAAGGTGGGACAAGATATTTGTTAAACCTCAGCTTACTCCTGGGACCCATTTGGACTCAGGGTAGAGACATATACAGCAAGTTGGAGCAGAGAGAAAATGCCATATTGAATATTACTGGTATTTGTAACAAAAATGATCATAGCAAGGGAATGGTGAATGATGCACTTTGTAACTGATTACAAGAACTGACCGTTATTACAGACTAAAAGTCATGGAAGCAAAACCTAAAAGTTGGACAGCTATGACACATTTTAATTGGTATTTGAACAAAGCTAAGGGGCTATAAGCTATATTGAATGAATATTGTTGTTCAGGTTGGATAATTGCATGTGTGAAGACAGAAAACATCTTGGTCATTTATCATTACCCTGTTAATGTAGCTCAGATTGTGAATATATGTTATGAAGTTGTTGGATTTTTTTACATCTTTGTTGTGCATGTTCGTTTGTTTTAAAAATCTAATAATATGCATAAAAATAGCAATGCAGATTGACTGCTATGGTAAGTATGCAACTTTCTTATCTTTGTCAGCTCTAGAACAGAGTCCTCATCTTATCTTGTCTTTGGCTCATCAAGAAAGAATACCCCCAATTATGGCAGTTCCAGAGGTAGATCTCAACCTGCAGGTGAAAGCAAGGTTATAATGCCTTGCAAAGATATTCAATGATACACACATGACACTCACAGATATGTCACCTGTTGAAGAGTTTCTGTAGAGGTAAGGACTTGCTATTTTTTGTCAGCAACATCTAATGCAATGAACAATCCAAGAAGAAAAAGCAACCTTGAAAACGTTTTGTTCTAATATCTAGGATATAAAGAGCTGGGAAAACCCTTCTTATAGTTTTCTTTCTGTCAAATAAAAGCTGAGTTGCCTTTAGACATCTACACAGTGCAGCAACATTCACCTGAATTTAAATAGTTCAGAAAGAAAACTGGAAGACCAACTGAACTGATAACATTCTGTATCAACTTTGTGCATGAAGGAAGGATTGGCATGCAAGTTTAAATCATGGAATGGGGTGGTTCAAAGAGAGGGAAGGTTATTTTATCCAGAATGAAATAAATATCATGTGGAAGAACAAGAGACTTCTAAGTGGAATGCAAGAGAAAGGTCCCTCTCGAGGAACCTTTGCATGCTTTAACAGAATCTAGGGAAACATAATTTGCTTCCTTTGGGAATTAGAAATGGCTGCCAGATGAACTTTAACTGAAGAAAAAACTTGGTCCCAAGTTAAATTACCAGGAAAGATATTCCAGAATGTTATGGACTGGTGGTGAGAATCGGTTTAAGTCATCAGGCTAGTTAGCTAAGCCAAGTTTTCCTAGTACCAAGTTTCTTGGCAGAAGTCCAGATTTGGACAACCCTACAAAGTTAAGAATGGTTCCTGGCCATCAATGGAATTGGAGAAACCATATGGTTAACTTCAGGTATTGAAGGTCTGGGTGAGGCTGGCTAGACTGCTACAACAAGAGGCTCTTGAATGGTCTTAAGAGGAGAGGCTTGTCCAAGAGATGAGGCCAAAACCTGGAAAAAAACAAGTTTATCAAGAAATGAAAAAAGGGTTGCTATCAGAAAGACTTCGGCTTTACTCATGTTGTCTTTTTGTGGAATTCTGGGCTAAGAGGGAATAGAGGTAGGTGTAAAGAACTCCTTGATGGACACTTTTGAACAAGTGCATCCCTGGGGGATCCTCTCAATGGAAAAAAGTAATTGCTGCAATTATAATTGGACAGGGACACAAAATAGGTCACAGCAGGTTTTTCCCGTCAAAGGAACAGGTCTTAGCTATCAATAAACTGAAGGACAACTTATGTGGCATTAGTGTACAATGACTAAGCCTGTACAAAACAGAACTGGCCTTATCCAGGATATTATACCAACAGAATATAGTTGGAGGCAAGAGCCTATTCCTAAATTCTCAGGTCCTCCCAACAAAGAAAACAAGAATAGACAATGCTTGTTTATATACCAAAAAGCTGCCATGCTGTAGGAGAAGATGGTAACTGCACTGGTAAGAAGGCAGTCCTGAAATATCTGCAATGTGAGAAGGATGTCCCTAACTCCTAGTATATTACTGTGGAAACTGGACTCTTAGGCCTGACTATCTGCTCCAAAAAGTGCCTCTCACCCCAAAATGAATGCTTCCATTGTCACTGTTGAATTTGGAGTAAGCAGAAAAATTGTCATCCCAAATTAAAATTGGAGTCAAGAGTCCACCAATGAAGAGAGACTTACATTTCTTGGAAATACTTACTGGTGCATCTAGAAGTTTTAAAAGCTGACTTTAATGTCTTTTGAGAGTCAACTGAAATACCCTTCTGAACAATCTGGTGTGAGGAACCATAATGATTGGAGAAACCATCAGACCCAGTGCTTGGGGGGGGGGGGCTGGGACTAAATGGCTGCTAGTTATCTGCTAGTCTGTAGCTGGCAGATTTCTCTCCCCTCAAGGACTTCACCCTATGGCTCCACTACTGGTACCCAAT
>NC_056736.1:292553465-292605965 GCF_019279795.1 Protopterus annectens | reverse complement strand
CTTGCGTGACTTTTTATGGAACCCTTCAAAGTGTCCTTTGTCAGTGCCTCTTTTGACGACTCTTTCTTATTTTCCCCAAAGTAAAGGACACACTCTGTAGGTGTGAGCAGGAAGGTAAAACCATGTCTGTTGTGCATGTACATTTTTTAAACCCTCAACAAATCTTTTTTAGGAATCAATGAGGTAGTCAAAAATGTGGTTCAAGAAATCCCAGGGTCCCTTCAAAGATCCACACTGAGAAAGTTCCTCTAGGGGCAGAGGGGGTTTGCAGAATCAAGGATCTGGAGATATTTTCTATGACCGATCTTACCAGCATTCCTGAAAGGAAGTCCAACTGTCCTTCTCTGGAGGAAGTCAGGGGTCACTTATCCCTACAGCAGAGAGCCTGACTAGAAATTACAAAAGATTCTTAGGTGTAGAGGATAATATCCAGAGGTTATATCGTACCATTTTCTCATCCACCTCCATTGGTCTCAAAGAAAATCCCCAGTGTTCTACTCAGTCAGATGGAAACAGAAGCACTAGAAATAAACAAGCTGCTAGAAAACAAGAGTCATGTAAGAAGTGCCCCCAGACCAGAAAGAATCCAGAACTTATTCAAAGTTTTTTTTTTAGTGCCAAAGAAAACAGGCGACTGGAGACTGGTTTTGGATCTCAGCAGCCTAAATCAATTGGTTCAATACACAAAGCTCTGGATGGTCCTGATGTGGTTCATTCTGCCTTTTCTGCACATGGATGATTGATGTGCTTGAGAGATCTTCAGGATGCATACTATCATATAAAAATGAATAGGTGATCAAGAAGATACCTATGCTTCCGGCTGGGCACCAGTCATTATCGGTTCCGAGCTTTGCCTTTTGGTCTCACCACAGCCCCCAGGGTGTTTACAAAATGTATGGCAGAAGTGTATCATATATACATGGTTTTGTCATTATTAGTTGACCTGCTTTATTATAATAAAGTAGTATCACTGAAAAATACTTGCTAAAAATTAGAGACTTATTTTTTTATTCCATGTGTGTAATGTTGTATTACTACAATGTTAATAAGTATGCAACAGATGCACTCCATCTATCCACAACCCTTTTTCCTATTTTTGCACATGCGGTCAAGGTATCATTTCAACAGCAACAGTCATCTAGAGCCCAGGTTTACACCGCCGGGTGGATACCCTTGCCATACTCGGGTACATTAAACTGCAAATTAAATTCTCTCCAAGTTGGTAATTTATAAGAATTCTTCCAATTTCACTAAAATAGAAACTTTAAAATTGAAAAAGGGAAGCACAATTTAATACTGCATAACAATACCAAAACCCATTACTGATTAATTGTAATGGAAGCAAGTCTTTCTGTCGATCTGCACACAATCAAGTCATTCATGTAAAATCGGACTCTCTTCTTTTTCCATTTGCTTGCACAAAATGGAGTTTCTTTCTAACCTAGAGACACAGGTTTAGTCCATATGAGATGGGCTGCTTTCATCTGCTAATAGGTTGTAGCAGTTAGTTCTGATTATGAGAAATAAACATGTATCTATTTGCAGACCATTAGACAAACTTTCTTTTAGTTTTGTAACAGATGTTCCAAGTTTCAAAATAGTGTAGTCATATTCTAAATATAAAACTGCATCACTGAAATGAAAAAAAATATATATTTGTTACTAATTCCTTTTAAATCGTTCATGGTCCTCTCCACTTGTATGCTGTGTAGGCTACTGGCTTCACTCGTCGGCTTGCTCTTCCACATGTAAACCCTCTATCCATGAGGTACCCTGGCTTCCCATCCAGTGAACTGAACTTCCTAACATGGATTTACTTAACTACCTGAGCCTATGCTGGCTTTCCCCAGCTCTAGCTAAAGTAAAAGTCTTGCCCTGCCACGTGTAAACCCTCCTGGGTGTCTTCCACCACTCCATGAGGTACCCTGGCTTCCCATCCAGTGAACTGAACTTCCTAACGTGGATTTACTGAACTACCTGAGCCTATGCTGGCTTTCCCCAGCTCTAGATAAAGTAAAAGTGTATGTAAAATAATTTCCACTTCTCTGCAATTATATTAAAACTCCCCACGTGTGAAAGATAGCAGCCTACCGTAGACCCTACTTATTTCTGCCCTCTTCAGTCTGCCGCCTTCCAAAGTGCTTGTGCTCCCTCCCTGTAGTTACTGATTTGTCCAACAGGTGGCATCATTTACCTAATTCTAATATATTCTTATTAACCTAAACTGCCCTTCAGCTCCTAATCTATCCTACTACTGTCCCACTGTGAACCTCTCAGCTTCCCTCCTCTCTTCCCCAGTAATTCTGTGCCTCACGCCACGGTCTTTATTATCTAGTTGCTAGCTATCCACTTTATTTGTTGTTCCTCACTAACTAGCCTTCGCCGTTTTCCTTGGCTCTACCCGGTCTGGTCGCCCTGCGGACGCATTCCGCTACCCTACCCTACCCCCAAACTCACCCACCCCTACCATCTCTACACTTATACTTAATTAACAACTCACCCTCCTTTCACACCCTAGTATCTAACCAACCACTCCCTTAATTAATTTACACTCCCAACCCATTCTCACCTACCAACCCCACTCCTTTATATGCTACTAAACCCTTACTCTTCTTGTATAATCCATTACTTTACCTTCTCTTCCTCTCCAAAACCCTACTAGAACTCAAACTAAAGACCATGCATCCCAAACCTATCATTCTCATAACTCATATATTTATTCTATCAACATTATCCTACCGACACTACCTCACTACACCACTCTATTCTAATCACCCCCCGTTTCACACAACACTCTCATCCTTTGTACAGCATGCACAGTGCTCAATCTGTATATCTCCCAGCCTCTTCCTCATCCACAACACAGTGCTCTTCCCATAAAAAGTTATAGCCAACCATAAACATATTACTCCCACCTTTACTAGCACCAACTTAATAAAGCCAACTTCCCAAAAACTGGAATCTACACATCTTAAATACCTCTCATCCCATATCCATCACTTAATCTCTATCTTTCTATCTGGGGACATACACCCTTACCCAGGCCCCTTCCACCACCATAGCTCATCCCCCCCATCTCATCAACCCTTGTCAACTGGCAAATCCCTCCATCTCATAGCCCTTAACGTTCAAAGCATATGTAATACAATCCCTACCCTCCATGCCTGGCTACTCCATAATAAACCTGATATTCTGTCCATCTCTGAAACCTGGCTAAAACCACATATAAAAGATACTGAACTGATACCACCCAACTACTGTGTTATTCAAAATGATAGAACTCGTAAAAAAGGGGGAGGTGTTGCTCTCCTCTATTCCTCATCACTCTTCGTCTCCCCATACTCCAAGCCCTTTCCCAAATTCGGTAATGCAGAATTAATCCCAACACTTCTTCAGTTAAACAAACATAAATCTATTTGCATCATCTCCCTTTACATCCCACCTGGAGACAATGTCCCAATCCTTGAAGATTTACTCTCCTGGTGCTCCACCAACATTATGCATGAAACTGTAATCCTGGGCGATGTTAACATTAATCGGGCCACAGCTCAATCACCAACCAACCCCCTAAATATAAATCTGTACAACTTCACTCAACTTATCAACTCTACTACCAGACCTTCCAAGGACCTGCTCTCTGGAAGCATACTTGACTGGATTCTGGTCTCCCATCCCCCATTACTTCTCTGACAATGGTACTCTTCCTGACCCACTAGGTGACCACCTCCCAACTTTCTGTCATCGTCTTCCCTCCTCCCTTCAATTGCCCCACACCTATACCTCTACTAGGCTCCTAAAAAAACTTCAACCCTGATGTATTCATAGATGCACTAAAAAGAACTAACTGGAACCCACTAAAAACCTTACCCCTAGAAAATGCTGTTTCATACTTCAACACAACTTTCTTAAACTTGCTTGATTTTTTGGCCCCCTCCAAAGCAAAACGGATAAAAAGTAATCCAGTCCCTTGGTTAACTAAGAATACCTTAGCCATCATGCAAATTTGAGATAAAGCCTGGAAACGCTACCAAAATAACAAGTCCCTGTCAACCCTAAATGAATACAAAACACTTTGCAACAAAGTAAAGAAACTTATCACCATTGACCACAAAGCCTATTTCTCCACCCTCCAGACTAACCATAATACTAACCCCAAGAAATTCTGGAATGGTATCTCCTGTCTCCTTAACCCTGGAAAAAAGGAACCCCCTGCCCCAATCCAAATACCTCCGACCTGGATTTAGCTACTCACTTCAACTCTTTCTTTACTGACTCCAAAGCTAAACTCTCCTCTTCCTTCAAAAATCCATCTCCCACTGATTCACCTTCACATAACCCCTTCTCCTCCAGTAATTCCAGTCCCCAAACTCCTCCCTTCTCCTTGAACCCTATCTCTATCTCTACCATAAAAAACTCCTTCTAAAGCTGAAACCATGCTCCAGTGCACACGATGAGTTACCCTATTTCCTAAAATTAACCACAGAAGCCATCGCCTTCACTATCTGTATACTAATAAAATGAGTCTATTTCTGAAAGCCATGTTCCACTGCTCTGGAAAAAAGCCTTTATCATTCCACTACACAGAGGTGGCAGCAATAATGTTATCTCTAACTTCCGCCCTATCGCTGTCCTACCTCCTATTTCCAAACTTCTCGAAAAATGTATCCACCTTCAACTTCTACCCTATCTCATAAACAATAACCTTCTTACTTCCACCCAGCACAGGTTCTGACCTGGCCACAGCACCGTCACCGCTCTCCTCTCCTTCTTAGAAACTATTAACAAAGCCTGTGACTCTGGGCATATCTTGTCCACCCTCCTCTTAGACCTGTCTAAGGCCTTCGATACTATCTCCCATAACCTTCTCCTCTCCAAACTCTCTAAACTTAACCTATCCCACTTCACTATCAACTGGTTCACCAGTTATCCATCTAACAGGCACCAAGCAGTTAAATGGAAAAAAGTTACCTCACCTTTCCACAATACTCCCACAGGCATGCCCCAGGGATCTATCATAGGTCCCCTTCTATTCAATATTTTCATCAATGACTTCCATCATACCATCTCTAATGCCAAACTCATCCAATATGCTGTAATTCTACAATAATCTGCTCTGCCACCTCCATACCCTCACTAGCAATACAAACACAGGATGCTTTCTCCTTAACTGAACAATGGATGTGAGACAATCACCTAGCACTAAATGCAACCAAAACCAAACTCATGTTATTCACCCCTTCCAAAACCACCATCCTACACTCAAACTCCTTCTCCATCACCAGCCAAAATAATACACCCCTTGAAATAGTGTCCTCAGGAAAACTACTAGGAGTCCTCATTGATGATCACCTAAAATGCAATAGCCATCTCCTACTAAACATCTCAAAAGCCCATAAAAAACTTGGCATGCTTTACCGCTACCACCGCTTCCTCTCTTCCTCCACTAGGCTCATTCTCGCTACCACATATCTTATCCCTTCCCTCTTATATGGCGCTTGCATCCTAACTAACTTGCAGTCTTCCCTCAAATCAGAACTCTCCTCCTGTTACTACAAAATCTCAAAATCTGCAGCAGGTCACAGATCCTCCACTCATCACTGCATTTCCTTACATAATCTAAACTGGTTTGACCTCTTCAATTACCTCACCTACACTCAACTTATCCAAGCACATAAGCTTATTTTTAGCCCCACTGTCTGCCCATCTCTTACCACTACCTTCCAAATGCATCTCCCTGTTAGGCCTCTAAGATCAAACTTCCAAAATTTAATAGAAGTACATAAACCTGCCCGCCCAGTAGGCAAACAGCTTTTATCCTTCTCGTTAGCACGGCGCTGGAATGCTCTCCCACCTCTCATCTAGACCATCATCAGTCTCTCAGTCTTTAAAACCTCACACCACTCACACCTAACTACACAGTGGGAATGCTCTTGCTCCCATCCCACTCAACCTCCCTGACCATCGCTATTTACCTATAAACTGTCTTACCCATTAACTACCACATATAGCCCTATATAATACATATCCTCAAGTTACACAAACTAGCTTATTCTCAAAAACTCAGTTTGCTTACTCCTTTTTTTTACAAAAATGCATTGTATTATTTGCTGCAGCTATTGTCAATTTTTTGTAACTTATGTTATTTGCTGCTGCTATTGTCAATTTTTTTTGTAACTTGTTACTTTGTAAGTTTTTTCTAACTGTACTGTACTTGAAACTTTTGTAAGTGAATTACTATATGTACTTCTGGAGCTTTTCTCCCCTGGACTCCATTGAAAACTGGCTCCTTGAAGCCCATTGGACTATCCTAGTAAACAAACTTCAAATAAGTAATAATAAAATAAATAATTAGGCACTTAATAAAATATTGCCAGAAAAGCACTATTAGAAATACTGCAGTATATACTTTTTATCACACATTCCTATCATAAGTAGCTGTACAAGGTTAAATGACCATTGTATTGATTATTTTAAGTATTCATCTCCTATTACTAACACCGTAAGACTAAAAGTGTAAGAGAGGTATTATTTTCCAGCATAGTAGAAACAATGCCACATTCACTAGAAAGTAAATAACAGGGAAAACAAAGGTGTATGTAAATCTGCATCACATTTCATGTACTTATTCAGTAAGAGAAAGTTCTTACCTTCAGTTATCAAACTGTAGCTGTCTTCTTATCTTATTGCAAGAAACGCAACAAAAATTCATACAGCTTTACAGCCAAAGAATAGTCTCTTTCTTCATTGTACTACGGTTTCAGTAGGCAAGAGATGTTCCAGTTACTGAATCCGAATCTTACTTAATGCATTGTTTTCCAATTAACTGATTCCTTTAAATAAATAAAGTAATAATAAAAATGCAATATCTTTTTAATGCCTTATAAAGCTTCTACATTGTATTTAGCACATATAGTATCAGTATATGCTTCAAAGCATTCATTTTCAGATTAATAACTTCAGATCAACTTGGATATTTAAAATAAATAATTCTCAGTGAAGCAAAAGCTGCCATGTCAAAATGAAGTCCTCAGTGATGTTTTCTACTTTCTGCACTTGTATCAGCATATTTCTACTCGGTTGTTATGTAAATATTTCTTTCCCCTTTTTCCCCTTTCATTTTGTTTTCCTCTCTGTTCTCTTTCCTCTTTTCTTGTGTAATATTGTTTTGCTAGTCAAAACAAATAGTTGCATGTACATATAGTGAGTAGTGAATCAATAAAATGCTTTACTAGACCGAATTACTGAGCATGACACAAGTATGCTTAACTTTTGCAAGACTGCTTTTTTCTAGTTTCTCCACAGTCTGTATATGCAGTAAGATTAAACTGATCACAATAAACCTCCCTTCTTATCCCAGATTTTCTTACATACCTAAACTGTCAAGTTAGTTACTCCACCACCCCCCACCCCAAACCCAGTTTGTGGTCAGTAATATTCTGCCCTATCATAAAGGCATATACCCTGTCCAGGAAGCATTTGTAATACTCCATATTTGACTTAAAAAATCTATTCTGTTTTAGAATTTTTTTTTTTTCATTTGCTTGAAATATTTTAAACCTTCCAGGGAACAGGATATAAAATTTAATATTATTTCTGACCACTTTTATTTGGGGTCAAAATGCTTTCCTTTTTTTTTCTCCATAGTCTTGATAGAAAAGTCTTCGTCAAACCTGATTTTATTAATGTTGATTTTGAAAGGAAACTTTCACCAAAAAGTTTTTGGATCAGTTATTTTTTAAGATGAAACATAATTTTAAAAAGTATTTGTTTGGGGAGATGTTTCTCACAATTGATCTTTGTATTGTTTCTGGACTCTTTCCCCCACATGAAAATTTGGATCTGTATTAGTTTAGCAAAAAACACATTGTCGAAACATGTATGGTTGAGACCACATGGTCAATAATGCAGTTAATCGAAAAACTAACAAAACTACACCAACACAAACAATATTTTTTTCAGGGGTCAAGCCTCTCTGCATCCCCCAGATGGGGGTTGTGCCCCCTACACTCCCTTTTAATTATTTTTACCAACTGCAAGATTGCACTACAGTGGAGAAAAGGGCAAATTCCCAATCCCTACTGTACCATGATCTCAGTCAGAATGGTTTAACAAACCAAATTGACCATATGGGTTTCAATAACTTGGTCCTTCAATAAATTGAGATGTACCCTGTAAATTTAGAGTTTTAGGAAGCCAAGTGGTTAGGAAATTCATCATACTTTTCCCTCTGTTTTATCACGTGTTCTGTAATTTTTCAAGTAATTTTTCCAGTATCTGTTTTCTAGTCATTTAATTTGTTAAACAACCCTATTTTGTTCCATAATTGCATTTGTGTTTCTTCTTTTAATCTGCCATAAAATATCTTTGAGTTCTTAATGTCCTTTATTTAAATTCCTTGTTGCTGTATCATGTTTTAAGTGTTCTGTTTGTTTGTTGTAATTTTATATGGAGTCCATTTTAATATGAAGATGGTCTGTTTTAGGAATATTTTATGTAAGGATGTTTAACACACCATAAATGCTACAATTTGAAATTACTTATTTTTGTATTGCTCAACAGTGTCTGAATAGAAGAAAGATAATAAGAAAAATATTCCAGTTCACAGATTTCCAACTGTGAGTGAGAATTTAATTTAGTGTTACAGCAGCTGTAACTGGAAATGGTCTGAAGGCCATTATTTTGGCAGATTCAGACCAATTTTAATAGGCAATCACTTTAAGCATCAATATGTAACATTCCAAAGAGCAAACTTTAATGCAAGAAGAATAGCATCGCAGATTTTATCTAAAACCTGGAATATTATTCTTTTCTCTTGTATTTGCAATGAGAGGAATATTATATTTTGTAAGGTTTAGGACTCCTTTATTTATAGGGCTGCTCTGGCTGTGGGAGTTAGCTGATTAGAAATGTTTGTAAGGATACCCTCTGTGTGTTGATTTTGCCTTTTTAGATTCTAACATGGTATTAGAATGAAAGTTGTGGTTTAATACATTCCACATATTTATTAAGGGGCATGTTCAGTTAGTTTTCCCACTGTAATAGCACTATATGTGTTGTAGATGTTAGATGTAGCTTTGTGTCGTTTAGCAGTACCAAAGAGCAGGGACAGTGTTTTTTTTATTTTGTTTAAGATGACTAAAAGCTGTAATGCCTGAAGTTATATTTGTAAAGATTTTCATGTTATGCTGTTTTAATTCCCTATGCTCTCCATTTTAATTACATTTGTTATTGAGTTGTTGCTGTTGTTTAGAGTTTATTATAGAAAAGATGCAAAATGCCACAGTACTTTTTTAAATAAGCAGATGGATTAGCTTAGCTGGATGAGGATTAATGCATTAATAATTAGGTGTATACGATGGCTGGCATAGAACCAGCTTGCTGGTGAAAGGGCTGCATGATAAATGATCATAGCTGATTTGCTGGCATTGATTCCACTACAGCAGTGGTGGCATTATGGGTGGTTGCATGACCAATGTGACATGCACAATAAGGTGATGTGCCCATCTCTAAGCACATTTGCATGTTCAACAAAGCACCTCTTAGGTCCAACAGGGAAGTTTCAGCAGGCTGCAGAAGACTAGTGCAGAAAACTGCCAACTCAATTCACTGTATAAATTGGGAGGAATGGGGGAGAAAGAACATAGAAATGGGGCAAGTACAAACAGAGGAACACACATGAGCGTAAAATGAAGGGAAGAGGGGAGGGAGGAAGAGGACATTTTTTTTTTACAGTTTAAGATTGTTCTTACAGCTAATTGACCCAGTCATTATTCCATTGACGTTGAGAACCCTATGGCCCACTTTTCCCTGCTGGAGGTGAGAGTCGGGTGTTGGGGAGAAGCCATTCTGTAAGTCCTGCAGACTGTCCTATCCCCCCCCCCCCCACATTCCCTTGACAGCTTATGTGTTCCACTGCAGCTGCTCTTGGAGGTGAATACAGACTGCTACACATGCACACCCTTACAACTAAGCTATATACCATTGTACAGTGTGGACATGCTAGGTTCCTTGCTATGGATGGTGCACCTGCACTCCTGTAGGCATTGGCAGTGGAGAGAGTCTCCTCAAGATGGGAGAAGTGAGGTTGACTGCACACTTCCATCCTTCTCAACCCAGTTATTTGAGCACCCTTACCTCTACTACGTCCCACAGTATTTTTATGCCCATTTTACATTTTAAATAAGGATAGATGGGATGGTAGTAAGGATCATATGCAGGGAGGAAGGAGGCCCTAGGGGGAGGATACCAGGAGTCATTAAACATAGAGTCAAACAGGAGACATGTAGATGCAAAAGGGGAGGGAGTAACAGTAGGACCATGCAGACAGATGGAGGGTAAACAACTTGTGATGGTGAGGACTGGTCCAAAAACAAGGAATGGGGAATGGTATCATAGGAAGGGAAGCACCACAATGATGTATATGGTGGGCTTTGGAGGGACTGTTTGACTTGCCCAGAGCTGAACCCACCAGATATTAGTCACCTCTGTGGCCAACATTATGGGCAGGCCTGGACCTCAGTGCTCACTGAATGGGCATGGCAAGCTGTGTGACTCTCAGCCACATAAGGAAGTGCTTCAGGGTCCTTATGCAAACATCCAGCTGCTGATTCATCTTTATCTTAACCAGACAACACACCTGCTCTTGGGTGATTCAACAGTAACCACAAGGCACTCAGAAGAGTAGCCTCCCCCCAAAAAAGATGGCTGCAGAGGCTACTAGTAAGCCCTTCATGTCACCTTTCATGGGGTGGTCTTCATCCTCCTATGGATAGGAATGCCTGGGGATTGTTGTGATGTACAAGGACATTGGCTTGTGCAGGCTCAGGTGGTCACTGCCTCATCACATCCTGTACCACAGCTGCCCTGTAGAGACAAAAAAACAAAAAGAGAAAGAGAGAGTAAGAAATTACATCATATTAATACATGCATCTGATACATCTTTATTCATTTTAAATAATGCATGTCCATGTACTTTGCTTGCCCTACAGTCTGAAAAGCCTGTCACTTCTCTTTAGGCAGGCCTCTCAATTTAATGCTATCGCCTCTAGTACTGTAAAATATAAAATAGACAGTCAGCACAGTATGTCCCTGCCAACAGAAGGCAAAGACGGCAAGGGGCAGTACTCAGAAAATAGAGTACAAAGTCGCACAGAGACACACACACACACACACACACACACACACACACACACACACACACACACACACACACACACACACACACACACACACACACACACACAAACAAACACACACACACACTGCTTACTATAGAAGTCTGATTGTCTCTTCTGGATGGCAGGTCACTATGCCTGTGCCAGCACTACTAACCAGAACAGATGATGCCAATAGCTTCACTCAACTCCCTGTCAAGTTGGTGACAGGAATCTGTTTTATTTATGGGGCCATCATACTGTACCAGCAAGTTTTCCCTAAAATACATGTGTAGAAAGTGGAGAAGGATCGTTGTCTCATGGCTGCACTGAGCAGAAGCCCTGCAGAGTACTGCCAAAACCATTGAACAGATCATGTCCACTCTACAGGTCAGAAGGAGGAGGAAAATGGTCATGCATCATTGGCCAGCAAGGCTGTACAATGGAAAGAATTACTAGAATGGACTGGTGGCACTAGTAGGTTTACAGTGTCCCTCCATGAAGGTGTTGTGCACCTGACCTTCCTGCCTGGGTATGGTCAAGGATGAGCTTGATAGCTGTGGCTGTTGGTGATAGCACGTTAAGTTGCAGCAGCAGTTCAGAAATGATTGCTCTAAAGCACCTGCTTTTCATTATCGTAATCGGCACACTTTGAGATCCATTGTAGTGTGATAAAATCTTGGTCACCATATTGCAGCAGATTACATTATGACAAGCAACTTCGGATTTGGAATGCAGTGGATAACAGTCTGTGCTGCCATAGGCATATACTGACAACAGACAAGACAATTGATAATAGATTTCAGGACTGCAAAGTGCACAACGGGGTATATTGTGGCAACATGAACAGATACTGAGCAGTGGGTGACGGGGGTAAGTTGACACAAGGCATGACTGGTAACTGTCCTTCTGGGAGAGGGAATGTGGTGGGTAACCCTAAGATGGAGCAAAGTGCAACGGCATAACAGGTTGCTCTCATGCAGTGGAGTTGCAACTCATCCTGGCAGAGAACAGAGCACAGAGCCATTGCAGGTTAAACAGGCCACAATGGCATGACAGGTTACTTACAACTTTGTTTTTGCCCATTTTCATGAATGCATTTAGTTATACTTCCACTTGTGCTATATATGGCAAATTTAAACTGTTTTGCCAGCAGCCCTGCTTTGTTTTAGAAAATGTTGCAGTTTTCTGTAAATCAGCCTTGTACTTGCCAAGTCTACTGCTTAAGAGGGAAGTATTAATCTTATTTAAATTTTCTGTCTGGCTGGTGATAAGGCAGTATAATAAAAAATAGTGAAGTACTACTCAAATAATAAAATGTAACACAGGGAGCCAGGTTTCAAGGATTTCCACCACTAGTAATAATAGGTTCATAGGTAGGTACTAGGCTATTGGCCCTAGGGCCTATATAAGCCTAGCCAAACGGTACTCTGGCTTTTGCCACCCAAGAAAATTATTTTCCTGTGCCCCTGTCAAGCAGAGCCACAGAAGTGATCCCTAGGGTGAATTTCCAATCTCCCATCCAATCATCAAGATTTTTCTTGAAGAGTGCTAATGAGGAGCTTTGTTTGATATAGATAGGTAGTTTGTTCCAGAGTATGGGAAGTCTCTGGGGCAGGAATCTATCCCTCCAGCATGTTCTGTGTATTATGGTGACATGGTTTAGGTCCCTAGAGAGTGTACCTCGGAGGGATTGGGATTTCTTTAAGTGGAGCATGTCCAACAGCTCTGGGTTTGACATAGCTTTGTATGTTAGGCAGAGATCGCGTCTGAGTAGGTGATATGTCACAGAGTAAAGCTGGAGTTTTTTGAGACGGTCTGCATAGGGCATCTGTTTGAGGCACACAATTTTATTTAAATAACACACAGATGATAACGCACTAGTATCTTATAACCCTTAAACTTTTGAGGGACTGCTTCGCAGATTTGTTCATGATGTTTTCTGGCTTCTAAATAAGCATTGTATCATGCTTAGTCAACAAATTTTTGTAAAGTGAGCAAAAATTCCCCTGTCCCCACACCATATATATATATATATATAATTAAGTTGTTTTAGCTTTTAGGCTGATTCAGGAATCAACAACTGTGGGTGTGAAATCATTCCTTCTTACATTTTTCTTGAACTGACCACATGGCATTTTCAAATTCTGTGGCCTCTGTTCTTGGCATATTTCTCTTTTCTTAGTAGATCGTACCCCTTGGTTTCATTAGTTTCTTCTTGGATATTTAATAGATGTCCTTCTGTTCTCATATTGCAGTATTCATTACTGTGGGGAGGTGGCTGCCTGCAGCACCATACATCTTGCCAGTATACCAAAGTTTTTGGAAGTGGGTACGTGTGACGTTGCATGCGTGTGCCATAAACTGACATTGGCTATAAATGTGACATCTTCACGTATCCAACTCGGAACTTTCCTGACGCAGTGATCATCAGAGGTCTGATCACCAGCTAGAGGTGTTTTGGCTTGTTTGCTAATGTTCGACTGTCCGCTTACAGATAACTTACCTTTTTTATTATTTATTGTGGGGTTTAACTGTATTACAGCTTTTTATTACTTCTAGGAAGGGCAAGTGTACTTGTGGAAGGACACTCTCGACCAGTGTGTATTTTGTTTAGGTGAGGAACACTATTACAAGACATGTGCTATTTGTCAATTGTTTGTCCCTTAGACCTTAAGAAGTCGATTAGGTTCTTAAAAATCTACCTAGAAAACCAAAGGCTCTGACATTTGGCCTTAGGTATGGAGGGCACTGCAGGTTTGTCCGATGAGCTGCCAAAAAAGAAGGCCAAGAGAACCAGGCCTGAAACTGTATTTGTGCCTCAGGAATCTGTCAAGTTTCTTGAGGTGGGTGAGAGCCCAGGGACTCCTCGGACCTCGGATGTACCCTCTGAGCCGGGAACCTTATTGGATGCTAGATCGGCAATAATCCATGGTATGTCCACTGAGTTTTGTGAGCCATCAGGCCCTGATGGCATGAGGGGAACCATGGCTCCTGGATTTGGATAGGCCTACCACTTCCCTTCCATCTACACTGATGTCAGAACCACCTGTTTCTCTCAAAAGAAAGCAGAAACTTAAACATACTACAGCCTCCAGCACTTCTGAGTGGGAAACCTTTTCACATAAATTATTTAAGGCTTTTCAGGCCTTTCAACCCCAGTTGCCTCAACCACCACCTTCAGCCCAGTGTCTGGTAGATTCTGAGGAGGATACCTCCTCCTCTACTGATTCCCTATCCTACTCCTCTCAAATTGAATCTCCTAAGGATTTTGCCATTGAAGAGGAAGATTCTTTGAGTCCAGACTCCCCTGGTGAAGACTTCTCTTTTGGAGACACTATTAATCTTATGAAACAACACTTCCAGTGGGATATTTCTGAAGTCTCTGATACTAAAAGAAGACATTTTGAACTTTTGCAAATGGAACAGACATCTCCTTCTGCTGTTCCCCCAGTGCTCCCAGCATTTCTGGATGCTCTTCAAGCAGCTTCCCAGAGTCTTGTGTCCCAGTCCCCAGCATCCAAAAGACCGGACAGGTTTTATAAAGTCCCCTCTCAGTCTCCGTTCCTGTTCAGAAACCCACTGGCTGACCCTGCTGTTATAGCAGTTTCTGCAGACAGATCTAGACAGTTACCATCTTCCACTCTTTTCCCCTTGGATAAAGAAAGCAGATTTATGGATAGACAGGGAAAGAAAATTTATACCTCTTCCACCCTTAAAATTAGAGCTTTAAATTACCAGACACATATGGCACGGTTTGTCTTGGATACCTTAGCTAAGGCATCTTCTCTTCTGCCTGACTTGCCTGATTCCCCAGCAAAGGCTCAACTGACTTCCCTCCTTTCCACAGCTTCCCAGGTAACCAGACACTCCATTAAGTGTAGTTACGATGCTATGGAGGCTTCTTCTAAGTCTGCAACTACTAGCTCAGTCCTTTGGTGCTATTCATGCTCAGACTACAGCCTTTACCACTGGATTTTCAGGCCAAACCGTTAGATGCCCCCCTTGATAACTATGCACTGCTTGGTACTGCTTCAGCTGAACTCTTCAAATCTCTTCAGGAGAAAGGAAAAGAACAGAAGAATTTGAAACATTTATTTGTTTCTCCCATACCTAGATACCACAGAAACTATCCTCAAAAGGCTACCTGTGTTAGGAGACAATCTGCTCCACCTACTAGCCATACTAAGGGTAGGAAATGCTCTAGACGCCCAGCAACCCCTAAAACATCTACTGCCTCCACTCCTTCCTTTTGGAGATAACCTGGTCAGGACAGAGCTCCCCCTCTGTGGTTCAGCTCAGCTGCCTCACCACAACTCGCTTTCCCTTCATCTCACCCTATCCTTCCCCTCTTGGCAAAAGATTGCCACTAATCAGTGGGTGTTATCCATCATCCAAAATGGATATTTCATGGCTTGGTGGGTTCTCCCACCTTTCCATGGCATCCCACAGCCACCAACTTCTCAACTACAACTTTCCTCTCCCATCCTAAAAGAACTTCTGGTACAAGGCACAATTCAGCCTGTCCCTCCAGAACACATAGGCAAAGGTTTCTACTCCAGGATGTTTCAGGTACCCAGGAAAGATGGTCCCTGGAGACCAATCTTAGACCTGTCCTACCTCAACCTGTTCCTCAAGGTTGCCATGTTCAAGATGCTTACTGTGCAGACCTTACTGCTGCTTATCCCACTTCAGGCTTACATGGTTTCAGTGGACCTGAAGGATGCCTATTTACACATGCCCATTCATTCCACTGGCAGAAAATTCCTACAGTTCTCTATAGGCTCTTCTCTTTTTCAGTTTTGTGCTTTACCTTTTGGTCTCTCTACTGCACTCAGGGTCTTCACAAAATGTCTAGCCCTGTAATAGCTCAATGCAGGCTGCTGGGAGTTCAAATATATCCCTATCTGGATGACCTTCTGATCCTTCACAGAAACCCTCATACCCTAACTCAGCATCTGCAAAAGGTTTCCAACATCCTGGAAACATGCACGTTCACTCTAAATGTGCCAAAATCTCAGTTCACTCCCAGCCAGGACATTATTTTCCCAGGTTGCAGGATGCAGACAGAATTGATGACTGCCTTTATCCCACAACAAAAGATAGACAGTTTCACTCAGTACCTCCATTCTCTGCTTCCCCTCTCAACGTTGACAGACAGAAAGTTCCTAAAACTGTTAGGACACATGGCTTCATTGATCCCTATGCAACCCCTGGCCAAACTTCACATGAGGAAATTTCAGTGGTGTCTGAAAACTCTCTGGAGCCAATACCTACAGCCCTTAGAGGCCACCATCCCTCTTTCGTCATGTCTGAAAAAGGAACTTGGGTGGTGATTCACACAAATCTATCTCAACCAGGGAGTCTCCTTACAAATTCCAACTCCAGTACAGCATCATTACATGGATGCTTAAGACCTGGGTTGGGGAAGCATGTTGCTTCAACATTCCAGGCAACACAAGCCACAGGGCACCTGGTCCTCAGACAGACAATTGGATCACATCAACATCAAGGAGTTGAGAGCTGTACTCCTAGCTCTACAGATTTTTCAACAACTACTACCAGCAGGTACACTGAGAGTCATTACTGACAACATGACTGTACTGTGGTATGTCAACAAGCAGGAAGGGACAAAATCCTACCCTCTATGCTCCTTAGCTACACAGATTTTGAATCTCACCAGCACACTGTTAGTCCACCTACTAGCTGTTCATATTCCAACCTCAGAAAATGTTCTGGCAGACATGCTGAGCAGAATGATGGCACCCTCCCACAAATGGATGTTACACAGGGAGGTGTTTCTGGACATTGTACACAGATGGGGCATTCCAAAAGCAGATCTGTTTTCCTCCTCTCAGAACAGACAGATGCCCCTCTTTTGCACAAGGCTACCACACCCACAAGCCTGGAAAGTGGATGCCTTCTCCTTCTCTTGGGGGACGATGTACCTGTATGCCTTTCCCCCCAGATCTCTAATTCAAAAAGTCTTACTGAAGATTCAAAAAGACAAACCAAAAATCTTACTGGTGACCCCCTTTTTGCCAAGACAACATTGGTTCCCTCTTCTATTTCAGCTAGCCAAGGGGAATCGCCACAAATTATCAAAAAGGTTCAATTTACTCACACAAGACAAGGGATCTCTGATACATCCCCAGCTTCAAAACCTGAACTTGATCCTGTGGTCGATAAACGTCTGATCCCTTTTGACCACCAATATTCAGAGAAGTACTCAAAGTCCTGCAGGAGGCCAGGAAACCTAGCACTAGAAAAAATTACATTGCAAAGTGGAAAAGATTTTCCAGGTGGTGTTCTAAGAACCAATAGGACCATTGGGCAGTTCCAGCACCTTTGGTCCTTGCCTACTTGTGTGAGCTCCTGTATTCTGGATTATCATACTCTTCTGTAAAGGTACATTTATCTGCAATCTCTGCTAGTCTGCCTATGCTTCCACCTTTAGCATCCAGGCTAGATGTAAAACTATTCCTTAAAGGTGTTCTGCATATTAGACCTCCTAGGAAACCTGTTCCCCCACCATAGGACCTTCATTTTGTACTGGAAAAACTGACAATACCTCCCTTTGAACCAGCCTTTTCAGCTCCTCTTAAGTTCTGCACATGGAAAACCATATTGCTGGTGGCTTTGACTTCTGTCAGGAGGGTCTCTGAACTCCAAGTCCTCATGTCCATCCCTCCTTACCTCATCTTCCACAAAGAGAGGGTTCCCTTAAGGACTAACCCATCATTCATATCCAAGGTAGTGAATGAGCTCTCCTTGAATCAAACCATTAACCTACCTGTGTTCATCCCACATCCTCAGAACTCCTAGGAAAGGAGACTCCATTCCTTGGATGTGCACAGGCAGCTCAGGTTCTACCTAGACAGGACTAAGACCATTAGAGAATTAAACTAGGTTTTTGTCTCCTTCCATTCTAGAGCCTTAGGTAAATCAGTCTCTAAACAGACCACTGCTTCCTGGATCTCAAAGGTCATCACCTTCTGCCATGCCTTGCATGGCAAACATTTAGCCTCTAAAGTGAAGGCTCATTCCACCAGGGCCGTAGCTTCCTCTGCAGCCTTTTTAAAAGGCCTAGATCATGCAACCATTTTGGAGGCAGCAACATGGTCTTCTGTGCACACCTTCACCAAGCATTACAAGCTGGAGTTGATATCCAGCTCTAGAGGTGGTTTTGCCAAAACAATTCTTCAGGGTCTCATTGAGTCTGTCCCTAATCCAACCCCCCAGGGTTCTATCTAAAAGCTCTGGTACTCTCCCTGCAGTAATGAATACTGCAACATGAGAATAGAAGGACATAGAATAGTTGTGTAAAATCTTACCATAACCTTAGATGTCCTTCTCTTCCATGTTGCAGTATTCAGAACCCTCCCTCCTCCTCCTCTCTTTACCTTTTGTTTCATTTAAGATTATATATATGTATATGTTTTTGTTTGTTTGTTTGGGTGTCTGCTTGGTGATGGATTTACTTTCAGTAGTTGATAGTTTTTTCTAATACACTGCTTGGTGAGCCTACTTCCACATTCTGGCACTATAGGAGCAGGCACGAGGTAACCACTTCCTTGCTCTATACACTCCTTTCTGAGGTTTTTGTTTGACTGGAATACTAACAGTTCTATCTTCTGCGTCAGTCAGTCTTGAGTTGGGTGCATGCAGACGTCACATTTATAGCCGATGTTGGTTTATGGCACACACATGCAACGTCACATGTACCCCCTTTCAAAGACTTTGGTATACTGGCCGGATGTACTGTGCTGCAGGCAGCCACTTCCCCACAGTAATGAATACTGCACCATGGAAGAGAAGGACATATAAGGTTATGGTAAGTTCTTACACACCTATTCTTTTGCCTTGTTTCTCGTTGTTTCCTACTCCTTTCATCAACTGTACATGTGTTAGTTTAGGTTTTTTTTCTTTTTTGTTTTTTTCTTTTATATGGCCTTTTCTAGCAAATGAGGCATATGGTGTACAGATTTTGTTCCTGTTCTCTGTTGGCCAATAATGTTTCTTTCTTTAGTTATTTATTTGTTTAATCTTTTGGTCAATAATGTTTCTTTCTTTCTTTCTTTCTTTCTTTCTTTCTTTATTTGTTTAATCTTTTGGAAGCCATGTCTATGAATAATCCAGAAGAGGCCATTTTTCACCTTGGCTCATGATAAGTAAGAACACAAAATGATTAACAAAAAAAATGTGTATCAGTATCACAGAATTTATGTAGGCTGTTGCCCTAAGATAAACACAGGCTTTTGAAATTGGTACAAAATTAGCACAATCAGTATCAACAAGTATTTTTTTCTTTTGCTTGGTGAAGTAAAAATGCATTAAACCTCTTTAGGCTGATAATGGCTGAAATTAATAGATCCAATGTATACTGGAATGATTATTACTTCTGGTTTGTCACACAGGAATGATATTACTTCTGTTTTGTGACACGGGTTTGATGATGGACTGATAGTTGAAGTCTCGATTATCTGTGTTCTGGTAAGAATCAATAGTAATAATAGGATGGCTGTATCAATAGTAATAATAGGATGGCTGTATCATATTAAGAGGTAATAGTACTCTGTTAAACAATAGATGTTCTTCGTCTTCCATTGCTGCAGTCCTTACTATTGGGTATAGTCCGCATCCAGTCGGCCCGAATACCAGAGTATAAGGCTGACGTCGGTCAGGGCGCATTAGACTGACGTCAGTACGTCAGGGTACTAATGCGCATGACCGCGCCATATCCTCAGTCTTTTGCCGCGTGATCCGATGCAGAAGCAGTTTAGTGCAGGTTGGCGTTCTGAAATATTAGTTTCAGACCGAATCAGAGTTAGAATATTTTGTTTTTCTTGCCTCAGTTTTAACCGGATGTCAGAAAAGTGAATAACTGTATTTCTTGTGGGAAACAAATACCTCATAGGGATTACCATACATTATGTATACCTTGTTTAGGGCCTGAGCACGACGTTGTTGGTTGCCGCTCTTGTGCTAGGTTTAACAAACGCACTATTAAGAGGAGGTTAGACTGTGCCAGATTAGTGTTTGGGAAATTATAAAATGCCGCCGGATGCTCTTCATCCAAGAAGCGTTGATGAACCGCAGTCCCGGACGTCGGTTCTTTAGATGGCTCAGTGGAGCCAGAGGTTTTGCCAGGAGTTTCTATAGAGTCTCAGGCGGAAACTTTACTGTTACAGGATGTACCCTCTCAGGAGGCAGGCCAGGCTGAGGGGGCTTCTCAGGTAACTATTCTTCCCTCTCTTCCCAAAGTAGTTAGAGCCTCTCCTTCTGTTGCCAAAACTTCTTTAGAGGTAGACCAACTTCAGCTTCAGTAGGGCTTCTCCTAGCCTTTCGGGTTCTGTACCTAAGAAACATATGCTTAAAATGGCAGAAGATTTGATTACTATGATTAGAGGTTCTATGGGCCCTCCTGATAAGAGGCCTAGAGTGGAACCAGAGTTTGACAGTTTTGAACAGGGTTCAGGGGCTTCTGAATCTTCTGGGGTAGATTTGCAGGAGTTTCCTCATTATTCTGGTTCTGATGTGGATGATGCCACTCCTTCGGCTTCTCCTCCTGAGGATTTTTCATTTTCAGAGACTCTGCATTCCATGAGGGAGCACTTTAAATGGGAAGGCCAGGATTACTCTGATTCCAGGAAGAGGCTTAGGGAATTCTTGTTTTTACCCCAGCATAGGCCCTTAGCTATACCTCCTGTGTTGAATGTGGTGGAAGATGTTTTGCAGAGGCTCACCTGAACCCTGATTCTTTGCCTCCTGCTCCTGTTAAACCTGATAGGTACTATAGGGTGCCCGAAGCTCATAAGTATTTGTTTAAGAGTCCTAGGGCGGACCCAGAAACTGTTTCTCAGGGGCCTAAAGGTGTTAAGGCCTCTGTGGTTAAAAATCCTGTTCCCACTGACAAAGAGGCAAGGGCGTTAGATAGGTGGGGTAAGAAAGTGTATACTTCTTCCACTCTAGCCATGAGAGCGTTGAATTGTCAGTTTCACATGCTGAAATATCAAAATTATCTCCTTTCACAATTGAAATCTAAGGTGGATGCTTTGGCGGAAGGTATTGATTGTAAAGACTTGCTGGATTTAGTTTATGTGTCTGAACAAGTGGGCAAGCATTCTTTGCAATGTGGTTTTGATGCTGTGCAGGCCTCCTCGAGGGTGGCTGCCACTAGTTCTGTTCTTCGCAGGCATGCCTGGTTGAGGGATCAAAATTTGGCTGAGCATGTTAAGACAAGGATTTTGGATGCTCCTTTACAGTCTGATGTGTTGTTTGGTTCTCCTGTGGAAGCAGTTTTAAAGAAAATGGAGGACAAAGCTAAGTCTATGCAAACTGTTAAAGATTTTTGCAGGTACAGCCACCGCGGCTTAGTAGAAGTTGGCCTGCTAAGGCGTGGACATCTCCTGCTTATGCTTCCCGGTCTAGGGGTAGGTCTAGGCGTGGTAGGCAGGGCTCAAGGTTCTTTTAGGCCTAGAACAGGGAGTTCACCTGCTCAGACTTCTGGTGAGGGCAGGGTCAGTCCTCAGACCCAATGACCTGCCTTTTCAACTGCCAGTAGATTCTCGTCTGGCAGCTCCTTTGGAAGGACAACTGTCTCTTTTCAAAGGAAATTGGGATTTAATTACTCAAGACAGATGGGTGTTGGACATCATTCTACCAGTCCCTGTGTCAGAAAGGGGCCTAGGATTTTATTCTCGCATGTTCCTAGTACCAGAGAAGGGGAACACGTGGAGACTTTTGGATTTATCTCTCCTCAACACTTATCTGGACATTCCCAAGTTCAAGATGTTGACGTTACAACAGCTTTTACCCCTGCTGGGCAAAGATCACTGGATGGTAACTTTGGATCTCAAGGAAGCTTACCTTCATGTGCATATCAGGCTAAGTTACAGGAAGTATCTGCGGTTTCAAGCTGGAGATTCTCATTATCAGCTCTCTGCATTGCCCTTTGGCTTATCTACTGCCCAGAGTATTCACAAAGGTTCTGGCTCCAGTGATAGCTTACTTCAGGCTACAAGGACTTCAAATCTATCCTTATTTAGACGACTGCCTGATTCTGGCTCAAGAAAAGGAAGACCTTCTACAGCATCTGGAATGTCTTATAGCAGTGCTAAGATGCCTAGGGTATTCTGTGAACGAAATAAAGTCCGGTCTAGTACCCTCTCAAGACATGTGCTTTCTGGGTGTGAGACTGAATACAGCAGCCCAGATGGCCTTTTTAACCCCGGACAAACAAAAGAGTCTGTCACTTTACTTCCATCAACTATCTCATCAGTCCTGACTGCAGAGACAGTCCTTCAAGCATTAGGGTTCATGGCATCTTGTATTCTGGTGCTTCCCAATGCCAAACTGCATATGAGGAAGTTACAATGGTATCTCAAAAATGTATGGACACAGCACTGCCAGGATTTAGACACTGTCATTCAAATAATACCTTGCCTTCAAAGAGTATTTTGTGGTGGGCTCAGGAATGTCACCTAAACAAGGGACTCTCTGTGACCCGGCCAGAGGCGAGTAAGATTTTACCGACAGATGCCTCGGACATTGCTTGGGGAGCTCATCTAAATGTAAAGTGGATACAAGACAAGTGGCCTGCCAGACTACAGCATCTACATATCAACATACAAGAGATGTTAGCAGTCCAGTTCGCATTGCTGGCTTTCAAGGAGTTACTTCTTCCAGGGCAGGTGTTGATTCTAACAGACAACACAACTGTCATGTGGTACTTCAACGAACAAGGGGGAACACATTCTTATCCTCTATGCAGGCATGCAATGATTTTATGGGAGACTGCGCTACGCCTGCACCTAACTCTTCAGGCAAGGTTTCTGCCAGGAGCACAGAACTCCTTCGCAGATGTGTTAAGCAGACAAATCATGGATCCCCACAAGTGGAAACTGGATCTTCATGTATTTCAGAAATTGACAGTGTCATGGGGAACTCCAGACATAGATCTGTTCGCTTCTCCACTAAACCACCAGCTGCCACAGTTTTGCACAAAGGGGTTTCATCACACAGCTTGGAAAGTGGATGCTCTGTCTTTCAGTTGGGCAAACCTTCATCTGTATGCCTTTCCACCTCTGCCTCTTCTTCCAAAGGTACTGTTAAAGGTCAGACAGGACAGGCCAAGGATGATTTTGATAGCTCCAGATTGGCCTCGGCAACACTGGTACCTCCTACTACGGAGGCTGGTAAAGAAGCCTCCATGGCCTTAACCTTTGACTCGATCTGTTATCCCAGCAGGACGGTCATCTGCTCAATGTCAAGCTTCACTCTCTTCCTCTGACAGCCTGGCATATTCTGTGTTGAAACACAGCAGGTCTCAACTTCCTCAACAAGTTTTAAATGTGATTATGGAAGCTAGAAGACCTAGTACAAGGAAAGTGTACGCAGCAAATGGAAAAGATTTTTATTTTGGAGTAAAGCAAAGAATTTGGAGATTTCTGAGCCTAATTTGAGTATGGCTCTTCAATATCTTACTGAGTTACTGGACAAGGGTCTGTCCTTCTCTTCCATTAAGATTCATGCTGCAGCGATCTCAGCTCACTATGATTGTGACCCACCATTGTTTTCGCATCCTTTGTTCAAGCAGTTTCTTAGAGGGGCTAAGAATATAAGACCCCGCATTAGAGCTCCTACTCCTGCTTGGGATCTCAATTTTGTGTTGGAAAACTTACTCTACAACCTTTTGAGCCTCTACTGCTGAATTGAAATATTTGTCATGGAAGACTGCTTTTTGTTGGCTATTACTTCTGCAAGAAGGGTGTCTGAGTTGCAGGCCCTTATGGCAGTCGAGCCCTTTTGATTTTCCATAAGGATAGGGTATCATTACGCACTAATCCTTCCTTTATGCCTAAGGTGGTTTCTAGTGTTGCTTTAAACCAAACTATTCATTTGCCTACCTTTTATGCAGACCCCAAAATAAAGGGGAAAAGATTTTGCATACTTTAGATGTACACAGGCAATTGCGTTATTACTTAAGCAGGACTAAGGATTTTAGGCAGTCTCAGCAGTTGTTTGTTTCTTTTGCTTTGAGTTCAGGGCAAGCCTGTGTCGAAACAAACTATTTCTAGGTGGATTGGCTTTGCATTGCATTTTGTTATTCCCATCATGGCAAGGAGGTTCCAGCTGGGATTAGGCCTCATTCCACTAGGGCTACTGCCACTTCAACAGCATTTCTAAGGGGTGGCAACTAAGGATATTTTGGAAGCAGCTACTTGGAGTTCAGTGCATACTTTCTCTAAGCATTATCACCTTCCTATCTACTCTAAGTCTAGGGCTGGTTTTGCCACAGCTGTTTTGCAAGGCATGTTGTCAGCTCCTGCTTCTTTATGATTTGCCAGCCTCCTTACCTCTGCTTTGGGATTCTACCCAATAGTAAGGACTGCGGCAATGGGAGGCGGAGAACATAGTACAGTTTTGTACCTACCATAAATGTAGATGTTCGAGGATTCCATTGCTGCAGTCCAATTTACCTCCCTCCTTCCCTCTGTGTTTAGGGGTGGTTGTGTAGGTGATTTACCTGCTTATATTTTTGTATATATTGTTCATGTTTTGGTGCAGGTATTTTGGGCCTTGTCTTTTTAGGGTCTTCTGACATCTGGGGCAAGAAAAGACTGAGGATATGACGCCGGTCATGCGCATTAGTACCCTGACGTACTGACGCCAGTCTAATGCGCCCTGACCGACGTCAGCCTTATACTCTGGTATTCGGGCCGACTGGATGCGGACTATACCCAATAGTAAGGACTGCAGCAATGGAATCCTCGAACATCTACATTTATGGTAGGTACAAAACTGTACTTTTCTGTTTGACCAGGGGAGTATGAACTTGAGTGTGCAGCTTTCAGATGGAACTAGTTTGGAAATTATGCAGTTCAGATGGTTAAGAAGGACATATTTTATCCACCAAATTGTTCAGATATTTAATGTTGGCACATTTTTTACATATTTTACTGGGTTATAGGGTTATATGTCACTTAGGGGAAGCAATAACTTGGCATTAAACCTGAAAATTGATTCAGAAGTTGGCGATATGGGAAACTATGTCAACAATGAACTTTTCTGTGACCACCATGTATCCACTGTTGTAAGGAAGTCGTTTTTCACTGCACAGCCTATATCTAAAAGTATTGCACCCAGATCCAGAGATGTTATAGTTCCACTGTACTCGGCACTTATTAGGCTGGTCAATGAGTATAATGACCCCTTTGGGGTCTGAATCATAAAAGTTATGCAGACTGTCTCAGTCTTGTCCTTCAAATCAGTATCATTCAGGCTACTCGGAGGTGACCTCTGTCTTGTATATGGAGCTTCAACTGATGCCACTCTGTCAGATCTATTACACATTCTCCTGTCCAGTGGTGTCATAAACACCCATTCAAGGGAACTCGATCTCTTTCGCAAAATAAATAGAGTATGTTTTAGAGATGTTTTGTGTCACAGTGAACGCTGCCTCTGTGGGACAATCTTTTACACCACATAAAGCCAAGTAGTTGTTTTACACAGTTCAATTGTAATGTGAATGAATGGATGGGTAACTGCAAATTCACACCAGATTTAGCATTGCTGCCCTGAATGGTTGGAGGGAAAGGGTTAAAAATTATCATGGGAATGTAAGGCTAGCCTTCTTAAGAGCCTCAAAGATCAGTAATGTAGAAAGTACCTATGAACCCAAACAACACTGACCTAATTTTCTCAGTGTTGAATTTGCAGCCTTTCTTTTTAAACCAGTAATGTGTAGTTTTGAAATCCCAACTTACCTTGATGGTGGTATAAAATGATTAAAGGTTTCTCAGACTTACATTCTTGTTTGTGTCTTTGTGGAACTGGGTTTCTAGTAATGCGCAAAGTACTGTTTGGTAAGTTTCTCAAACATTGTCTGCAAAGATGGATGACATTTTTCTATTTTTTTTTTATTTAACACATGACCCCTCTTTTTATGTACCTTTGTATCACACCATCCTTCCATGCTTCTGTAGCTATCTAATTATCTTTAGTTAATTTCATATTACATCCTGCAGATCTTTTAGTCTTCATTTTGGCTATTACTTTTGCGCATGTTGCATCAGTTTTCCTTGCATTTTTGTATACTGGATGCTTCTGTTTGCATTTAAACTGCACGTTTTCCCATATACTGTCCCAGCTGCAAGATTCATGTATCATTTGAAAAGTAATAGACTTGACTCCTCTCTTCTTTTTAATTTTTGTATATATGCTGCCGTTGATAAAGAACTAAAACAATTTAGTTTGCTATAAACCCACTAATATAGCTCTGGAATCTGAAAAAGCATTTGGTATAAATATGTTAATAGCAAGACTTCAGTAATCTGCACTGTTCTTGGCTTTTCACTCCCCAAGCAATATCCATTTATTCCAACCAACCCCAAATAAAGTTTGTTAAATTATTTATCTGTACATCCCTAGAACACATCCGTCTTCATCAATGCAAAGATCTTGCTGTCTACCCCCATAAGAGGCATCATCTTGCTGTTAAATATTCTCTTTTAAGTTACAGCACCTGGTTATTTTCCCTCTTCCCTCTTCTTGCACACAGACTCACAGCAGACAGCCCTCATTATCAACTAAGGTGTACTATCCCATGGACACTGACTCTGCAACATCCTTCATTTTACCTAGCTTTGGGGGAGAGAACATTTAGTATAGTTGCATCAGGAAGTTAGAATAACGTACAAATGAACAAAATATTTTACCTTTATGATGAAAACTGAGAGAACATCTTACTGTTGCGTACCAGTGCCAGTGCTATAGAAATCCAACTTCCCTGTAATTCTACGCTGTATTGTATAGCAGCATGGCATATATATATATATATATATATATATATATATATATATACAGTGTAACACATTGTTTCAACAAAAACAGGATATGCTGCACTTGCTATTGCATGTGTTATCCTTACTTGCATTATTATTTAAATCTAAACATTTCTGTCGATTTTATATATACATTAATGTGCTCTCTGACCTGGGTCATGGTTGAAAAGGGTCGATGGACTAATTCAATTAGCCAGCTAACAAACAAACAAACCTCCCTCCAAACAAACAGATTTTCCCTGTGATAACTGGCAATGTCACACATTTCCAAAAGGATGTATTTTAATATTGAACCTTTGCAAACCTTCATTGCCTGGTAGTGGAACCTGTTAACTAGTAAGCTTATGGTCTCCTGAAAGTATTCTGCTCATATAACTACACTAGTACCCACTGTAAGTTGGTGCTATTTGTTTAAAATCACCTCATGTTAGGGCTGTGTTAGATGCCTTGTTATAAAGGACATGTATACAGCTTTTCTTGGACTGTCACTTGGTCATAGAGTCAAAAAACAATTGGATTCTTCTGACATGGCCTTCTTTTTTGAAATTCATGTAATCTTAAATCCTATCTCGCACTCTTCCAGATAACAGTCCTTTTCTTAATAAGAGAGTCAGTGACTTTCTCCACTTCACTAGCCAGACTAAGAAGTCAGTAGTATCGTACCATGAAGGATTTTAAGTGGGAGGGGAAGACGGCAAGAGTCAAGTGGGATAAGCTGATCCTTCCAATAGAAGGTGGTTTGGGATTATCTGATTTGAAAAGGAATTTCAGAGCTACACAGTTAAGGTTCCTATATGTAGCATAAGCAGAAAGCTATAGTTCAAAGTGGAAAGGGATAATGTTGAAATGAAGGAAGCTCAAGAAGTAAGGAGAGACTTGGATTTTGGATGCAAATCCTTAAAGAGAATAATAGTAACCATACAGAATATTATATTCCTAAAGCAGAAAGTATTCTAAGAACCAAGTTAACACAGGGATGAAGAAAGGAGATTCTGCCAGTTTAGATGACTGCAATTAGGGGTACAGAGAAAAGGCAAAAGGGGGCTACAATTTCCTGGAGTAAACTGGCAAAGGGACCAAAGTATTGGGGGATAGTAATTAGAGAGGGAAAGGTAATAGAATGGGAAGAGGTCAAAAATACATTTGGACTGCAGGCTAGAGATTGCCTTCCCTATTACGGACTGGAGTATAGACAAAGAGAAAGTAATACGGGAATCCTAAGTAAAAGACCAGCACTGGTAGAATTTTCAGTAAAATCTAGAACAAAAGCTGCTGTTAGAAAGGGATGTCACTTTATTACCCTCCTGTGTAAGTGAGGAGATAAGACCTAACCTAACCCATGTAGCAATTCATTCAAAAAAAAAAGTTTTTCTCATGATGGAGCAACAAATATTGAGTTTGTGTTGAAGGCAGTAATGAAACTGGCCGAGAAGTCAGGGTCCTTTTTGGTGTCCACAACAATAGTATCCTGCCCACAAGAAAGGGATAATTAGTAGAACATATAAAATATTGCATGATAATTATAGGAATCAAGCAGATGAGGTTAGAAAGGATTGGGAAAAGAGTCTAGATAAGCAATTCACAAAGGTATAATGGGGAGTATATCTGTATGGCTCCCAAATATGCAACAAACTCTAGGATCTTTGCTTGGAAGTGTTTGCATAAGCATTTTTATACCCCAAGCAGACTCCAAAGAATTTTCCCTTGGGTAGATTATAAATGTTGGTGGTATGATAGGGAAGACATAGATAACTGGGAACTTGTTTTTTGGGAGTGTAATGAGTTGGCAGACTTTAAACATTCCCTGCAGTTTACTCTGTCAGAAATACTTGGTGAGCCAGTTGGTGTAACTAAGGAAATTATTTTTTGAGCTGTGATACAGAATTGCCTAGACGTAGAAGGGCCTCGCTAAGATTAATTCTGGTGGTTGCCAAAAAAGCAGGTACTATAAAATAGAAGTCAAAGTCTAAACTAACCATACTAGAAGTAGTGAATGCAGTAACAGAGAAAAAAGAACTGGAAGTGGATCCTTTAGAAAAGGGTAGGAGCAAATTACATAGAAAAAGTGGGTATTGTGGGATCAGTACATGCAGAATAATGTTTTGGAGGAGGAATGGGGTTTAAGAGAAGGCAGGAGTTGAATGAGCTATGTAACGTTCGCTTGACAATGTCTGTATAGAAAATTATATGTTATGTATAATGTTTGCAACTGAAAATATGTCAGTATGACTTGTTTTCCTTTATACATGTATGATTGCTTATGTCATAAGTGATAATTCAATAAAGATGCTTCTTATTAAAAATAAAAATGATCTTATCTGTCTTACTTCCAGCTTTATTAAGGGTTGCAGGTGGTACTGTACTTTTCTCCAGTGGTTTATTAAAGAAAACATAGTTAGTGATACCATTAATGTCTCCTTTGATTTTGTAAGCATTCTGATATGTATTTTGTCAAACTCACTTGCCTCATCAGCACTTTGTGTTTAGGAAACATTTGATGCGAAGTTGTTTAATCTCGCTGTTCATTCTTCACTGATGGGTTCGGAGCTGATCCTCAGCTCTGACACGGCCGACTAGCAATCTCAATGTTCTCCAGTAGCTTGAGACCCAACCCCTTGTCCCACAATGCACTGCTGGAATTACCTCAGATCTAGTTTGCCGCGGCATGGATCTCTTGGTTTCCAGCATTGCTCGAGGCTATTGGGAGTTTTCAACTTTCAGCAAGTTTTATATTTCAGTTTTTATATACCTTTGATTACTATATAATACTATATAATGCTATCTAGTTAACAGTTGTTTTCTGTGTTCCACCCCTTTCCTCAGTAAAATCTTTCATTGCCTTCAGCCCTTTGGCCTTAGGACCTCTTCTTTTAGTTGTTAGTTAGTGTTCCCTTTTTGGGATTCTTGTTATTGGATTGCTTAATCCTATTTATCTTGATGTAGTTACTAGTTGATTTTGGGCTGTGTGTATTGTGTGAGGTAGTTAGATTTCTTCTTTAAATAGCTCATAGTTAAACAGTGTGTTTCCTTTATATTGGATTTTGTGAAATGTCTGAGGAGAAGGAAAAGCATCCAAAGTCTGGGTTTAAAAAATGCCCAGACTGCAGACAGAAAATGTCCGTCATGGATGCCCATGTGCAGTGTGTTTACTGTTTGGGTGAGGTGCACCTGCAAGAGTCGTGCAGTATCGGTCACTCCTTTTCCACCAGAGTGCTTGCAGAAAGGAAGAGGAAGTTAATTGATAGGGGTATTATCAAACACCCTTTTTCAGAGGCATTGTCTGGCCAGGATGGGGGCAGCAAATTGTCCAAATCTTTCTCTGAATCCAGGACCAAGAAAGGAAAAAAGTCAGAAAGTGTGGTGTCCTCGGCTCCACTGCCTTCGGAGCCAACAGTCTGCTCTTTTCGGAACCAGGACACTACTGTGGAACCGGTTGCCGAAAAACCTCCATCGATACTGCTCCATTCGCTCCATCTGTTCACTCTTCCAGGTCTTCTGACAGTCTGTCCGATCTGGATATGGACCAGCTGGTTCAGAAACTCTTAAAGGCACCAGGCCTAGCCAAATTGCTGTTGGCTCAGACCCAACCGTCAGAGCCGAAGACCATTACTCCTGAATTGTCTGCTCCTCCTCCGAGCCATACCGGACCTTCGGAGCCGGAGAAGGCCATCCTGATGATTGTGGATCCCTTGGAGCTGACACCTGCTCCAGTGTTGTCTGCTCCATCTGCTCGGACGTTCTTGGTGTCGACCGGGGACTCAAGGAGCTGACACTCTCTGGTCGGGTCCGTGGAGGATAGTCGCACCGACTTGTTGGTGTCGACTCTTCCTCTCGGGGCCTCTGCTTGGGTGAGCTCGGCTCCTACCTCGGGCTCGGAGCCCACAGCTTCGGTGCGGGAGGGGATCATGGCTCCTTTGGATCCGTTGACTCCTTCTCATCGGAGCTGAGGTGCATTCGAAGCCATGAGGTGAGTGTTGTCTCCTAAGACTTCCTCATCTCAAGGTCAGGCCTCTTCTTCCCCTAAAGTGCCTGTGTCAGTTTCTGTTTCCTCCGGTCATCCCAAGTGTAGAGACCCAGAGCCTCAGGTAGCCCCACAGGGCGCTCCCTGCTCTTCTGAGACCTCTCCAGAAGTTTCCCCTGAAGATGTCCCCAGGAAGAGATTATGCAAGAGGAGGCATTTGGACTCCCCACAGGAGTCTCTCACATTGGACACCGACTTGGATGAATCAGAAGGGTCCCCTAGACCCCCCTCTGAGGACATCTCCTTTGTGGAGATTCTTGAAATTCTTAGGCAGAGGGGTGATTGGCAGTCCAAGAGCCCTACTGAGGATGAGTCAGTTCTCCTGAAGGCGATGTTCATCGTGCATACAGCTGCAGTCATAACAGATGGGTTATCCTGCCGTCAGGTGGGTCCTCGGTCGGCCGAATTCCAAAGTCTAGGTCCGGCGTCGGTTGTCGTCGCTTCTTCCCTGACGTCAGTGCGGCAGGGGTATAAAAGAGGCAGCCGATGCCATTTTCTCCAGTCTTTCTTGCTGCGCGGTGCCCGAAGCAGAAGCAGTTCGCAAGTGCCGGTCGGCCAGCTCCTGAGATTTACAAAAGTATTTCAGCTGAAGTCTTCTTGAAAGCTAAGTACCCCGTTGGGGAAACTTTTCTTGCCTCAGACCGATGTCAGACAAAGTTAATAATTGTATTTCATGTTGGAAGCAAATACCGCATAAGGATTTCCACTCTTTCTGTATACCTTGCTTAGGCCCAGACCACGACGTCTCGGCCTGCCGTTTTTGTGCTAGATTCAATAAGCGCACTATTAAGCGTCGGGCGGAGTTCGCCCTTCACTTTTTTGGCAAAAAATGTAATTATATTATGTCATCGGATACTCTGACTCCAGTTTTGAACAAAAAACGCAAAGATAAGGACCGACATACGAGGTCCGCGCCACCTACTGAAACCACACTAAGGCCGACTACCGGTTCTCCGGTACTCAGCGAGGCGCCTACGCAGCCCCTGAGTACCGATGACAATGCATTACCGGTGTCTTCAGTACCAGAGGTCGCAGGCTCCTCGGCCCCCATTCCTACTACAGACTCCGACGCCACTCCTGGCGGGGAAACTCAGAATTTAGACAGGCCTGCCATTTCTCAAGGGGTCTTCAGGCCTTCCTCCTTCTCTATTAAAGCCTTCACTAAATCTAAAGCAGCCATGAAAACCAAAAAACAGGTTCCTCAGACCCCCTCTCAAGGCACCATGCCTAAAAAACAGATGCTGAAAATGGCTGAGGATTTGATTACTCTTATCAGGGGTTCTCAACCCCCCTCTGACAAAAGGCCCAGACTAGAGGAAGACTACCCTTCCTCAGATCAAGCTTCTATTACCTCAGAACTATCTGAGGACCAGGATTATGCCTATTCTCCATTCAAAGACTCTGATGCAGAGAAGTCTATTCCCTCGGTCTCCCCTCCTGAGGATTTCTCTTTTGAGGAAACCCTGCATACACTGAGGGAACACTTTCACTGGGAAGGCCAAGATTACTCAGATTCCAAGAAAAGGCTCAGGGAATTTCTTCTGCTCCCCCAGCATAGGCCTCTGGCTGTCCCTCCTGTTTTAGATATATTGGATGATGTGTACACAGAAGCCAGCCTTAATCTCGATTCTTTGCCTCCAGCTCCTGTTAAACCAGACAGGTATTACCGGGTTCCTGATTCTCACCAGTTCCTATATAAAAGCCATACTGCTGACCCAGAAACAATTTCACAGGGTCCCAAGGGAATTAAGGCCTCTACTGCTAAAAACCCATTATCTTCAGAGAGAGATTCCAGAGCTTTAGAAAGGTTGGCGAAAAAGGTGTACATCTCGGCCACTTTAACCATGAGGGCATTAAACTGTCAGTTCCATATGTTAAAGTATCAACAGTTTGTTGCATGGTGCAGAGCAAGTGGGTAAACATACCTTGCAGTGTGGTTTTGATGCTTTAGAGGCCTCATGTAGAGCTGCTGTTACAGGTTCTGTTATACGTAGGCATGCTTGGCTCAAAGAGCAAACCTTACCAGATCATGTCAAAGCTAAATTATTAGATGCACCTCTTCAAAAAGATGTATTGTTTGGTGTTAAAGCTGAGGAGGTGCTAAAGAAAATGGAGGAAAAAGCGAAATCAATGCAAACAGTGAAAGATTTCCTGCAGGTACAGCCTCCACGTTTCAGCAGAAACTGGCCTTCAAAAAATTGGTCCTTTCCAGCCACGGACAGACCTCAAAGGGGCAGATACAGGTGCCCAAGGGGTAGAGGGCAACCTCAAGAATCTTTCAGAGCCAGACAGTGGCAAGCACCAACCCCAAGAGGTGGAGAAGATAGATCACAGTCTTTTAGAAAACAGACACAATGACTTCCCCCTACACCTGCCAAGCGAAGCTTTAATGGCAGCACCTTTGGGGAAAACTGGCATTATTCCCAAAAAATTGTCATATTGTTACAAAAGACAAATGGATTCTGGACATTATAGACAGAGGCTACAGGTTCCACTTTCACACCCTTCCAAAAATGAGAGGCATGCCAAACCTGCCACAACATCAAAGGGCAGAGGCACAAAAACAAGTTTCAGCTCTCATGGACATGAAAGCAATTCAAGAGGTACCTGCAAAAGAACAAGGTCAAGGGTTTTATTCCAGACTATTCCTGGTACCAAGGAAAGACAAAGATTGGAGACCTATCTTAGACCTATCCATCCTAAACACATATCTACAGGTGCCAAAATTCAAGATGCTCACATTACAGCAGCTTCTTCCCATGCTGGGCAAGGAGTCTTGGCTGGTAACATTGGACCTCAAGGAGGCATACCTGCATGTCCCTATCAGACAAGATTGCAGAAGATACCTCAGATTTCTTGCAGGTTCAACCCATTACCAATTCTCTGCATTGCCCTTTGGCTTATCTACTGCGCCCAGAGTGTTTCCGAAATGCCTGGCATCCGTAATCTTCATTCTTTAATTCTCCAGACTACAAGGGATACAAATCTACCCATATCTGGATGACTGCCTGATCCAAGCGGACAGCAAGGACATACTACTGCAGCACCTGGCATTTGTAATAAAACTGTTGAACTTCCTGGGATACACAGTCAACAAAAAGAAATCAAAACTAATACCCTCTCAACAAATAATTTTCCTGGGTGCCAGCTTGGATACAACCACCCAGATGGCCTACCTCACATCAGACAAGCAAGGGCAACTGTCTCAATACTTCAAAAAAATGGCAACTTACACCACGCTAACTGCAAGGAAAGTCCTGCAGGCTCTGGGATTCATGGCATCTTGCATCCTACTAATCCCATGTGCAAAGCTGCATATGAGGAAACTTCAATGGTACTTGAAAAACTTATGGTCTCAACACAGCCACAGCTTGGAAGCAATTATACCACTCATTCCATGCCTTCAAAAGGAATTTTTGTGGTGGACTCAAGCTTGCCAAAGAAACACAGGTCTTCCGTTCTGTGTACCTCAAGCAACTCAAATCATCGCTACAGATGCCTCAGACTACGCCTGGGGAGCATACATAACAGATCAGTGCATTCAGGGAAAATGGACCCGAAAAGAGAAGCACCTTCACATCAACCAAAAGGAAATGCTAGCCGTGCAAAAGGCTATTATGACCTTCAAAGACCTACTGCATCCAGGCCAGCTATTGATAAGGACAGACAACACCACAGTGATGTGGTACATAAACAAACAGGGGGGAACTCATTTATACCCCCTGTGCAGGCAAGCCATGACCCTATGGAACACAGCACTGGAACTGCAAATTCAACTACAGGCACAATTCCTGCCAGGGAAGGAAAACACACTGGCAGACAACCTAAGCAGAAATATGACAGATCCACATGAATGGAAGTTGCATCCTCAAGTTTTCACAAAGATAACTCAGGCATGGGGACAGCCAGACATAGATCTCTTTGCTACCCACAGAAATTGCCAGTTGAAAGAATTTTGTTCAAGGACCTACCATCCACAGGCCTGGAAAGTGGACGCACTTTACTTCAATTGGGCAACATTGACAGTCTATGCCTTCCCACCTCTTCCTCTGCTGCCTAAAGTTCTATTAAAAGCCAGAACAGAGAGGCCGAAAATGATTCTCATTGCTCCGGACTGGCCAAGACAACACTGGTATCCGCTCCTGAAGAGCCTGACACATTCCCCACCATGGATCCTACCTCTAGTCCCTCTTCTGCTGTCCCAGCACAACTACAAAACCCTTCACAGCCATCTCAAAACTCTAAATCTAGCTGCATGGAGAATTCCTTGATTTCCCAACAGTTTCTCCTCTCCAAGGAGGTGCAGGATGTCATCTTGGAGGCCAGAAGACCTTCTACTAGAAAGGCCTACTCCGCCAAATGGAAACGATTTTGTGCCTGGAATCAAGAAAAGGGACAGAATCCTTGGGTAATAAATATACCTCAAATTTTACAGTACCTAGCTGAGATGTTAAACAATGGACTTTCCTTCTCCTCCTTCAAGATCCACGCTTCAGCCATTTCTGCACAATACAACACAGATCCTCCTTTATTCTCTCACCCTTTCTTAAGGCAGTTCCTCAGAGGGGCAAAGAATATAAAACCCCCAAGGAAACCACCAGTCCCTGCTTGGGACCTCACCTTCGTATTGGAAAAGCTGACCCTTCCTCCCTTCGAGCCAGCTTCTTCAACAGAGTTACAGTACTTGTTATGGAAAGCAGCCTTTCTTCTGGCTATCACCTCAGCACACAGGGTTTCGGAGCTACAGGCCCTCATGGCTGTGCAGCCATTCATCATTTTCCATCAGGACAGAGTTTCCTTACGAACCAACCCTACCTTTATGCCAAAGGTAGTATCCAGTGTAGCTTTGAATCAGACTATCCACTTACCTACCTTTTATCCTAATCCACAAAACAAAGGGGAAAGACTACTACATTCCTTGGACATTCACAGACAACTTCATTACTATTTGGAAAGAACAAAGCCATTCAGGAAATCTGAGCAACTCTTTGTGTCCTATGCTGCAGGTGCTCAGGGAAAGGCTATTTCCAAACAGACAGTTTCAAAATGGATAGCCCACTGCATACGCTTTTGTTACTCATTTCATGGAAAAACTGTGCCTGCATGCATCAGATCCCACTCCACCAGAGCCACAGCTACCTCTACAGCCTTCCTCAGGGGGGTCCCTACCAAGGACATTTTGGAAGCAGCCACCTGGAGTTCAGTGCACACTTTCTCCAAGCACTATCACCTCCCACTATACTCAAAATCTAGAGAGGGCTTTGCCACAGCAGTCCTGCAGGGCATCCTAGCTCCTCCTAGTTCCACTTAGTGCCTACCACCCTTACTTAGCTTTGGGATTCTACCCATCTGTTATGACTGCAGCTGTATGCACGATGAACATAGTACAGTTTTGTACCTACCATAAATGTAGATGTTCGAGTGCTCATACAGCTGCAGTCCAGGTTTCCCTCCCTCCATCCCCTCTTAGGACAGGCCTTATGACAAACACTTTTCATATAACCTTTTTGGGGTATTCTTTTATGGTGTATTTGCTTGCAACTACTGTTTTTGATTTATCAACATTGCATCTTTGCATAACATTATGTTTGCCTTCCTTCTGGGGGCACCTGACATCTGGGGCAAGAAAAACTGAAGAAAATGGCGTTGGCTGCCTCTTTAATACCCCTGCCGCACTGACGTCAGGGAAGAAACGTCGACAACCGACGCCGGACCTAGACTTTGGAATTCGGCCGACCGAGGACCCACCTGATGGCAGGATAACCCATCTGTTATGACTGCAGCTGTATGAGCACTCGAACATCTACATTTATGGTAGGTACAAAACTGTACTTTCTGGTCTCAACCTTCCACCTCTTAGGTATCTCCACCCTACAATGAGCTTATGGATCTGGTCTCTCGTAGGGCGTGGGAGTCACCAGAATCTGTGGAACCTGTTCCTAGGAGACCTAATAAGTTTATTTCTGCCCCCATGGATAAGTCCTTTTTGACCAAGGGAGTTCCTGTTGATGCCATGGTGGTGGCGGCAGCCACCAAGAAGGAAATGTCTGAGACTTCCTCGTCTATCCATCCTCCTAACAGAGAATCTAGGATCATGGATAGATATGGGAAACGCATGTTTAGTTTCACTGAACTACTTGACACATTTTACCAGACTGTAGAGAGATCTCCTTAAGGAGTTGGGAGATGCTCTTCAGGGTGCTGTAGCTATGAGTGTATCCGACAAGACTGCCACTCAGCTCTCTACCCTCAATTCGATAGTCAACTCGTGTATGCATCTCGTATCTTACACAGTTGATGGTTTGAGTAGAGCTGCAGGTACAGGAATTGCTCTTCGTAGGCATGCCTGGATGCGACTCTGTTCCTTCGCGGAACCCTTCAAGTCCTCCTTTACGAATATCCCATTTGATGGCTCATCTTTGTTTGGGCCAAAGATGAAGGAGACTTTGACCAGGTGTGAGCAAGAGGGAAAGACTCTTGTCTGCCATCGGAGTCCGTTTTTTCACCCCCACTCGACTCTTTCCTAAAGGTCAGAGGGGAGGAAAGATATGGTTCCGGAAAGCCCAACGAGCCTTTCAAGGCACACGTGGAGAGCCCCCCTCCAGAGGCGGAGGAGGGGGATTACAATGGAAGACACCACACTCGCGGCAGGGGGGGAGTCTGCAACACCAGGATGACAGAGATCACTTCTCTGGTCAGTCCTACTAGTGCTCCTGAAGGGAGGCCCGGCTGTCCTACTCTGGAGGCAAGTCGGTGGGACCTTGTCATTGTACCTAGAAGCCTGGCTAAATATAACAAGCTCCTCGTGGTTCTGCAGAGTGGTCCTAGCAGCAGGGAACTCAGAAAAGCGACTACTTTCTGGATTTAAGTATCTTTGCTTTTTTTTCACTTGGAATAGCTTCTGTAGCTTACACTGAACTAGCTTGAACTGTTTTTTAACTCTTTGCTGCATTATTTTAAAATCTGCACTTAAAGTTACATTTTAGTCGAATTTGATCGAAAGTTTGTTTGTTTGTTTAATTTAACTGTGGAGGCTGCCCACTAAAGTGTGCTAGCCTGTGTATCTAATTTATCACTGTTTCTGCATTTTCTGTGTGTTTCTACCAAAAAAACTAAAAACTAATCCTTGTTTTCCCGCCTCTCCTCGACTAGTTTAGACCAGTTTACAGGCATTGCTGTATTCTGGGCTGTGGTGTAGTTCCTGTGTTGTCCATTACCTTACTTGGATAGAAGGAAGTTTCTTTGCTCACCAGTGGGAGTGGGGAGCCTTGAGCAGCCTATCTGTCCCTGTAGGAAGTGACCTCAGCACAAGAAGCTGTAGTAATTGGTTGTTTTGGACCATTTCTAGCTCTTTTGTAGTTCACTGTTTAAAATCCGCCTCTGGGCGTTTTTTTTCTGGCTATACTGCTCAGACAAGCTCCTCGTGGTTCTCCAGAGTTGTCCTAGCAGCAGGGAACTCAGAAAAGCGACTACTTTCTGGATTTAAGTATCTCTGCTTTTTTTTCACTTGGAATAGCTTCTGTAGCTTACCCTGAACTAGCTTGAACTGTTTTTTAACTGTTTGCTGTATTATTTTAAAATCTGCACTTAAAGTTACATTTTAGTCGAATTTGATCGAAAGTTTGTTTGTTTAATTTAACTGTGGAGGCTGCCCACTAAAGTGTGCTAGCCTGTGTATCTAATTTATCACTGTTTCTGCATTTTCTGTGCGTTTCTACCAAAAAAACAAAAAAATAATCCTTGTTTTCCCGCCTCTCCTCGACTAGTTTAGACCAGTTTACAGGCATTGCTGTATTCTGGGCTGTGGTGTAGTTCCTGTGTTGTCCATTACCTTACTTGGATAGAAGGAAGTTTCTTTGCTCACCAGTGGGAGTGGGGAGCCTTGAGCAGCCTATCTGTCCCTGTAGGAAGTGACCTCAGCACAAGAAGCTGTAGTAATTGGTTGTTTTGGACCATTTCTAGCTCTTTTGTAGTTCACTGTTTAAAATCCAGCGTTTGCGGCTTTGTGCGGTTGTAGCGATAGCGCGGTTAAACAAGGTTAAACTTTTCTTGCTCGCCAAGTCTGCTCTTCAAATTTTCCCTTAAGGAAGCTCTACTCTTGGTATAACCAGACTACTCACTATATTATAAGCCTAGCACTTGTTCTCAATACTTCTCTACTAAGTAAGCACTCGTACTAAGTAAAGCACTACATCTACTTACCACCCCTGTGAATATCCACTTCCCTTAAAGGTACAGCACTCCCTTATACTGTTCTAGCATGTCGAGTGGTAGATTACTGGCGTGTCTCCAATTCAGCTGGTCAATCTGGGTATCTTGAGACAATGCTACCATTGTCTCATGTACACAGACAACCCTCTCCTCCTCCCAACAAACACAAATACATGTGAGAGATGCAACTATATAGCCAAACTGGAGGCTGAACTCTCTCAACTCAGGGCTGGTATGACCAGACAGGAGGAGATGGCAACCACACACACAACAATCCCAGTCCCACATAGACCTACCACAACTGCAAACCAAACACATAAAAACACAGACATACTCGGAGGCTCTAATAAAAAACTTACCAAAACAACAGAGGCTCCCAAAGCAGACATCCAAAAATCCACCACCTCAAAACAAAACACTTGCAACACATACTTCAATAAATCAGTGTGTCAACCAATCACAGCCCTTAAGGCCAAACACCTTGCCTGATACACTAGTAATAGGTGACTCTATAGTCAGACACACTGATGTCCCGCTGACCAGACTGAACAAGGAGAAGGTGACTGTGAGCTGTCTATCGGAAGCTAGGATCCGCCACATAACACATGCACTCAGGTCACTCCAAAGCAAGTACAAATATGACTCCGTCATTGTCCATGCTGGTGTGAATGACCTGAGACGTACCTCCCTGGACTGCATGAAAAGAGACATAGAGGAGCTCTCCGATTATGTAGCCCAGGCTGGTATGACCCTGACCCTGAGCAGCATCTTGCCCTCACCAAGAATGATACCACAATACAAAGACAAGATGATCAGCTTTAACAATTGGCTCAAGTACTGGTGTCATTCTAAGGGGATCCAATGTCTGTCTGCCTGGGATGACATGTTGGACAAGCCACGCTGCTTCGCAAGGGATGGCTTACACCTGTCACCACTGGGCTTCCAGATATTGGCTAAGGCTCTTGCCACCCCCATAGTGCCTTTTTAGGCAAGGCTCAAAAGACAAACCCACCTCCTTAGAAAACAAAAATGGAAAAAACTAAGGGTAATGCTGCTCAACGCCAGAAGTCTAAATCTCAAGATGCAGGCACTTGATGCACTCCTCAGCATGGAGAACATCGACGTCTGTGCAGTAACTGAAACCTGGTTCAAGGCTCCTGAGAGCACCCCAGCGCTACCAGGCTATACCTCGTATCATGCTTTTCTGCCCCAAAACCCGGGCGAACCACAAAGGGAGGGGGAGTGTCCATATTCATCAAGGACACCCACACCTCCAGGTTAGTAGCAACACATGAAGCATCAGAGACCATACAGGTGCAACTAACCGTAGGCAAAACTGCTATACAACTGGTAGCATGTTACAGACCACCCTCCCAATCTCAAGAACCCCATTCAGCCTTCCTGAAGACATTGGAGGATATGAATGTATCACAAAATACCATCATACTGGGAGACTTCAACTACCCAAACATAGATTGGGTACATTATTCTAGCCCTAATACCCTAGCCCAAAGGTTCCTGGAATTCATGAATTCAAATGCACTGGAAGAACTGGTCACCTCTCCCACTAGGGGAGATAATATACTAGACCTGATCATCACAAACATGGGGACAAAATGCTCCACACCGGAAGTATACCCCTCACTAGTGAGATCTGACCACATCACCCTGGATATACATATCCCACCTCCACCCCCAGCACAAAAGACCACAGTGAAAAACTTCTCAAATGCAGACTTCACTCTTCTTAAGACTGAGATGGTATCCTTTAAGCCCACTGTGCCAGTGGATACCACATCCCACAATGCCGAATCCTTCACAAATCCTTTCTATGGACATCTCCAAGAATGCATGGATCATGCAATCCCAAACAAATCCAAGTCCCTCTCCACCAAAGGTAAGCGTCCTGTCTGGTGGACCTCAGCCATAAACAAATTGTATAACAAAAGAAGGAAGCTACTGCACGTCAGAGCAAAATCCCATGAAGGGAAGACATCTCTGATCAACATTAGCAGAAAACTACGTTCTCTCATAAAAACATCCAAGGCCAACTTTGAGAGAAAAATCGCTAAGGACACTAAAGATAACCACAAAGCCTTCTTCAGCTATTTTAGAAACCTGGGCGGAAACCCTCAGATATGCTCAGAGTTGGTTCAAAACAACAAAAAATACACTGAACCCACAGATATTGCCAACATTCTGGCTGACAGGTTCAGTGGAAATTTCGGACCTCCTGCACCCCCAAAAGAAGAAATACTTATCCCAGCTGAATGTAATCTCCCTGTCATCTCAGATGTCCAAGTGAGAACCGCCTAAACAAAGCAAAAAACACAGCATCAATGGGACCTGATGGTATCCTGGGTTGCGTGTTACGTGAACTCCAAGAGGAGCTAAACCCACACATATAAAAATGCTATTTAACCTTAGCCTTACTTCGGGATATGTACCTGAACACTGGCGTACAGCAACAGTGGTCCCACTCCACAAGGGGGGTGCCTCTACAGACCCTGGAAACTACCGCCCCATAAGCTTAACCAGCCTGGTCTGCAAAGCTATGGAAATAATCATTATGGAACTCATAAACAGAGACATAGGGGACCTACAGACACTTGACCCCACCCAGTTTGGCTTTGTAAAGGGCAGATCCTGCCTTTTAAACCTGGTTGACTTTTTCGAAACAGTCACTAGAGCCATTGATGAGGGCAAAGCAGTCCATAGAGCATACCTGGACTTGGCTAAGGCCTTTGACACAATATCCCACGTAGGCATCATAGATAAACTCAACAGCTTAAAAGTAAACCCTTATGTCACTAGATGGGTTGCAAACTGGCTAAAGGACAGAACCCATAAAGTTAAAATCGCTGGAGCAATGTCAGACTCAAAGCCAGTCGCAAGTGGCGTCCCACAGGGATCTGTCCTGGGACCCCTCTTGTTCGGCTTTTACTTCTCAGATGTTAAAGCAAACATGGGAGGGCTGTGGCTGACAAAGTTCGCAGATGACTGCAAACTAGACGCCATAGTCGATACACCAGCAGACACACACATCCTACAAAAAGGCCTCACAGAAACTGACAACTGGTGCCGGAGTCACGGCCTTAAACTAAATGCCAAAAAATGTATAAGTCATCCCCTTTGGGAAAAACAAAGTACCCACAAATTATCACATAGACAGCAACCCACTGAGTATGGAAAAAGTAATCAGAGACCTAGGGACCCAAGTCGACAGCGACCTCTCATTTGACACCCACGTTGCCAAAGTGGTTAGAAAAACATTCTACCTTGCACACCTCATCATGAAGGGATTCACATCCAGATCCAAGGATGTCATTGTATCCCTATATTCCTCCCTCATCAGACCCATGATTGAGTACAATGCCCCATTTGGTATGTACCTCACCCGGCATTTGCAACAGCTGGAGAGACCACAAAAGTACCTCACCAAGAGGATCAAGGGTCTCCAACATATGTCTTATTCTGCCAGACTAAAGAAACTTCAGCTCTATTCAGTAGCATACCGCCTGCTCAGAGGTGATCTCTGCCTGACGTACAAGGCCATGTCAAATCAGGATCTGATGGACATGCTCCACCTCAAAAAATCCAAATCCATCAGGACCACGAGAGCTAAAGACTTAAACCTCGGCACAAGTATGAATAGGACATGCTGGAGGGATAGATTCATAACCCAGAGGCTTCCCATGCTTTGGAACAAGATCCCAGTTCGTATTAGGCAGAGCCCCTCACTGACTCTCTTCAAGAGAAATCTTGACGAGTGGATGGGAGATCGTAAGTTTACCCCAGGGGTCACATCTGTGTCACTGCTAGACAGAGGCACAGTAAACTAATTCTGTTATATAAAGGGACCTTCATTGTGTCACTACTAGACAGAAGCACAGTATTCTAAACTTATTCTGTACATTTTTGTGCCATTTCATGGGGTGGCAAAAGCCACATCACTATGGCTAGGCTTACAAATGCCCCAGGGCAGATAGCCTAGTACTATACTATGAAACTATGAAACTATTTCCAGAGGGTATTTCATATCGTTCTCCACCAAGCCCCTTCCCGTCAAAAACATCCCAGACATTCCACCCAGTCACATGGGACAAGCAGCAATAGAGGTACGCCGATTGCAAGAAAAAGAGTCATCCAGTCAGTCCTGGCAGACCAAACAGGATTTGGAACTTACTCAAGATTCTTTTTTGTTCCATAGAAAATGGGACTGGAGACCCATTTTGGATCTCAGCAGACTCAACCAATTTGTGAGAAAAGAGAAGTCTGAATGGTCACATTACAGTCCATACTCCCGGTTTTAGGGAAGGACAATTGGATGTGCTCGATCGATCTCAAGGATGCGTACTACCACATAAAGACGGCCAGGCCATCCAGAGATCACCTGCATTTCCAGCTGGGAGCCAATCATTATCAATTCCGAGCTCTGCCCTTTGGTCTCACTACAGCCCCCAGAGTGTTCACCAAGTGCATGGCAGTAGTCACGGCTCACCTGAGGCATCTAGGATTCCAGGTGTTTCCGTATTTGGACGATTGGCTCCTTACCTCCACCACCAGGCATCAACTTCTTCAAGCGAGAGAGGCTACTCTGACACTCTGCGATTGGCTAGGCATTACAGCCAACTTCAAAAAGTCTGCCTTGTTGCCATGCAGCATATCGTTTTTATAGGGACAGAATTAGACACGTCAACCACCACTCTTCATCTTCCACCAAAAAGGATTTGTATTCTTTGCCAACACATCATGTCCCTGATGTCAAAGAACAGAGCACCAGCTGCAGAGGTATTGAAAGTACTAGGATTGATGGCAGCAGCAATCCTGGCAATCCCGTTAGCAAGGATGCATATGAGAATCCTTCAATGCCTTCTATTCATGCAATGGTCTTACTAGGAACTTCCAATGATCCTGATAAAGAATTCCTGCAAGAAGGATCTTCAATGGTGGTTGACATCTCTTCATGTCACAGTAGGATGTCCCTTCATGCTACCCCCTCCAGTTGCCACTGTGACCATGGACGCTTCCCTGATAGGGTTGGGGGTGGGGGGCTTTTTCAGGGAAAGACTGCACAAGGCACATGGACAGATCAAGTATCACATCTGCATATCAATGTCCTGGAGATGAGAGCAGTACGTCTAGCATTCCAGTACTTTAAGGACTCTCTTCCTCTAGGGACAATTGCAATACAGACAGACAACATGTCAGTGGTCTGGTACCTGAACAAGCAAGGCGGGACCAAGTCTTATCCCCTTTGCCGAGAAGCCATCAGAGTATGGCAGTGGGCAGTGTCATCCCAGCGCTTTCTGTTAGCAACGCACATCCCGGGCAAATCCAATGTCATAGCAGACAGAGTGAGCAGGGCAATTTTATTGCCCCAAGAATGGTCCCTCAAACAAGAGATTGCGGACAGGATTTTCTGCAAATCCGGCCAGCCTTCCTGTGACCTGTTTGCCAGTCATATCAACAAATGCAGAAGCTATTTTGCCCTGATTCCCACGCCAGGTCACTCCCCGAGGGATGCTCTTGTCCATAATTGGCCGCTGGGTCTCCTCTACGCATTTCCACCAATTCCCCTGATACCCAGATTCTTACAGAAAGCAAAGTCACTGGGATGGACTATCATCCTTTTAGCCCCTCATTGGCCTTGGCAGATTTGGTTTCTGTTTCTTTACCATCACATTCTGGAAGACCCATGGATCCTGGTCCCAGTTCCGGACTTGTTGACACATCCATCAGGGGATATTCATCCATCATTGCAGACACTGAAGCTAACCGCTTGGCTGCTCCAATTCCCCGCATAGCCAGGCTTTATAATCTTTCCCATGACACTAGTCAAATTTTGTTGGCTTCCCATAAACCTTCCACTAGAAAATTATATCGTAGTAAGTGGAAGAGATTTTCCATTTGGGCTTCTTCCCATAATATTGACCCTTACCAAGCGCCATTGTCTTCTATTTTACAATTCTTGACAGAAATTTTCAGCAAAGGAGCAGCGGCTGCTACGGTGCGAGTACAATTAGCTGCTATATCTAATTTCCATCTAGGGATCGATGGATTGAATATTATGGCTCACCAATTGTCTAAGGCTTTTCTAAAAGGTTCTTTTCACATGAGGCCTCCAGTGAAGACACCTTACTCTCCCAGGAATTTGAATTTTATGTTATCTTGCATCATTCTTCCTCCTTTTGAACCTGCATCATCTTGTGAACTAAAATTTCTATCGTGGAAAACTATCTTCCTAGTAGTCATCACTTCAGCCCGCAGAGTGTCAGAGCTCCAAGCCGTATCCATCATGCCCCCTTATATGGTGTTCCATGCTGATAGAGTATCTCTCTCAGGACAAATCTATCCTTTTTGCCTAAAGTATGTTCTGAGATTAACATTAATCAAGTCACTGAGTTGCCCGTTTTCTTCCCTAATCACACCAACAAATTGGAATATATGTTGCACAAACTCGATGTTCACAGACAGCTTAGATTTTATTTAGACAGAAGAAAAGACATTAGGAAATCAGATCAGCTTTTTGTGTCTTCTTCCGAGGCCAGGAAAGGTAAACCAGTTGCCAAAACAACACTGTCTAAGTGGCTGTCGGATTGTATCACTTACACATATTCTTGTCATAACATGCCCTTGTCAAGTAAGGTGAAGGCTCATTCAACCAAAGCAGTTTCTACCTCTTCAGCCTTTCAAGCAAATTATCTTTGGACAACATCTGTGCAGCAGCCACATGGTCTAAATCTCACACTTTTATAACTCATTACAAAGTGGATAAGGCCTCGAGGGACAGGGCTTCATTTGGTTCTATGGTTCTAAAGAGTGTACTTCTGTGAGCCACCCAAGATCAGGGTGCTAGGGACGCTACCCATCAGTGAAGAATGAACGGCAAGATTGAACAACTTCACATAAAGAAGTTATGTACTCACCATAATGTTCCATGTGAGTTGTTCCATCTCGCCTTCATTCTCACGTCCCTCCCTCCTGGCTGGCAGTTGACCTGGAGGCTGTCTTCATCCTGGTTTTTCAATGTGTCTTCATTCCTAGGCAGAATAATTATTGTACTTCTATATGGTACGCAGCAAACAGGATCTGAGGTAATTCCAGCAGTGCATTGTGGGATAAGGGGTTGGGTCTCGAGCTACTGGAGAACTTTGAGCTTGCTAGTCGGCCGTGTCGGAGCCGAGGATCGGCTCCGAACCCATCAGTGAAGAATGAAGGCGAGATGGAACAACTTACATGGAACGTTATGGTGAGTACATAACTTCTTTTTTTAAACATCTGGTTATTGACCCTTTTGTTCAGGTTATCCATTACCTAAATTTACTTGTCACTTTTTTATTTTGTCAAAGACTGAACAAACATATTTTAATACCACTACTTCCACCTACTTTTAGACTTCACTGCCTTTCCTTTGTCTTTTTTTTTTTTGTTTGTTGTGTACCTTAAATGGCTTATACCACCTCTTTGCTGAGTTGCCATACTCCTCTGCTCAGGTTGTTGGTACTATGTTCTCTTTTTCCCCTCTGCTGTATGGCTTGATGTTCTGTGGGTTATTTTCCCTCATATTGCTTGAATGCTGTTTTTTTTTATTTGCATTTTTGTTTCATAGAGTGACATGTTATGTCTGCAGTTAGTCAGTATAGACAAAGCAAGACTGCTACAGAAAAGCTGTGGCAAATTAGTTCAGTACATTTCAGCAACTTTGGTTTGACAGTATTGCTTACAGTTTTGTGAACTTGGACCGCTTATTATTTTTAATAACACTTGATAATTTGTTTGCTGGCACTGGCTTGAACCTGCTTGTTAGTGTTTCATGTAGAAGTCCTTTTTGAAATACTATATTTATAATTGTTATACCAGATGCACTATATGGGTTTGCCAGTCTGATTTGGTAGTTGAAAGCTGTACTCCACTTAATACTATTACAGAACTGCACACTGTACTATATTCTTTGCATATTTTATATGTCAGGGGGATGTCATTTTGTTGTACTATTTTGGTACTAAAGCAGAACTTTCCCTTCACAAGCAAATGAAGAAGTGATTGTCTTGGTCACTAAGACCAGATGAAGACATGTATGGAAGCAGCATAACGAATGCAGTAAGTCTGTATAGGAATACTTGACTTATAGAAGCAGACCCTTTCCTCCCTAATGCAAGCCTAGTTTTTAGTGTATTTTGCTGCACTAATACAAAGATCTTGTAACATCAGTCACAGGAGCAAAATGAATTGTAGAATTTTTTAGTTTCTACAGCCAGGGATAAGTTAGCATGGATATATATGAAGCTGGAGTTCCAGGCCATCGTGTTCTATATTCTTTAAGTATGTCCTCTCGTCACATTTTTTATTCACTTATTAAAGTTTTAAAAGTAAAAATTCTAGCTGACAACAACAGGCTGTCAAATATCACCTTTTTATTATGTAATTTAACTGTTTGAGGTAACGTAATACTTGGATACTTCTTTGATATTGGACCAAACTTGAAGCATTCACTGGTGTGTGCTGTTGGATAGTAAGACAATTAAAATCATGGCTATCCCACATCTGCACATCCTCACCCAGTTTCATTCTTTGCACTGCCAAAGTGTGTCCACACAACTGTTATTGTGTAGCTAGCTGTGACACATTACTCAACGACAGTACACACATTCCTGGTGATGTGATTTCTTGTTTTCCTTCAGAGTCTGTCTGAGCCTTGTGTTTGGAGGGACATTGGTGATTTGAAGAGAATGGCACTGGTGAACAAGGATCCATTAGGTACATGAGGCGACTGTATTCTGACACTGTGACATCTGTTTGGCTTGTTTGTTTATCGGGCTATAGCAGCAACTGTTGTCTACAGTGTGGGAGACTAATCCAGTAGGTCAAAAATAAATTATTTTTTGTAAGTTGTTGATAGAACTTGGAAGGGACGCAGGAAGCTCAGTGATACATTGATGGCTGAGTGAATGACGTGTTAAGAGACTAATGAGCTTGTGGTGAGCTTGCCATGCTAATAATACATCAGTATTAATGAATGCCACTGTAGAGTTTGTATATGGTAAGAATATCATCTCTGCAAGAATGGGAATTTGTCTTTCTCTTTCATTCTTTTAAAAGAACCAACAGGAAGCTCAGTTAAAGAAAACAAGTACCACTCAGTGCTTTTTTTTTAATTTGTACCTTGCATAAGATGGCTGATATTAGATGTGATAATGGCACAGAAGCTGAAGACAAACTTCAGTGGTTTCTCCTTGTAAATTAATACCACATAGCAGCTGTTTTCAAAGTTTAAAGGTTCTTTTGCATAGAATGTTGTACTTTATTTAATGTTATTTGGTAAAAGGCTTTCCCTGGAAATAACCAACAAAATTGCTGGCATTTTATAAATGTGTTGAGATTGCCATATACAATTAACAGTTATTTATTCTTACTGTGATGTTGGTTAGCATTTTGTTTGTAACCAGCTTTACAAACTCAATGCATTTAATAGTTGAAGGAATTTTCACTTTTCTTAGCCAACATTTGATTTTATGGAGTGGTCTGGCTAATTATAACTGTAGAAGTGAAAGTAAAATAATTGTAGCTTCATGGGATGACCGTTGTTTGAGTTTATGTAGCATAATTGTACTTCTGTTTTATACAAATGATTAGTACTCTGTGTACAAATAGATATAAAATCACATCAGACTGATTCGGTCCATTATAATAAGGCAGGGTATCTGTATGTGGGGGCTAAGTATTAGCCAAGAGAACACAGGCAGATTTTAGGGAGAACTAAACTGCCACAGTCCTGATCAGCCATCAGATGATGTGAAGAGCAAGATGCTGAAACAGCACTCCTTGCAGGAAAACCTTGGTGATAACCATGGGTCTACTGGTTTGACCAAAGCATGCAGTTTAATAAGCTAGGAAACTAGTGCAGTAGTGCGCTTCTACCTGTGACTGCAAATTTAAAGATCTGTATCTGGAAAACTTTTAAAACGGTAAGGCATGTTTAGAAAAGCTCTGTCTTGTGCAGTATGCTAACCCTTATGCCTGGCCACACTTCTTCCCAGTAGGAAAAAGAATAGAGCCAGGTTGAACAGCATAGTTGCCATGTATTTGTGGATGATTTTTTGTTGACTAATTCTTTCCATTAGTAAACAGTCCCCATCAAGTTTATGCTGGGTCTGTCATTCTTGCAGCCAGTTGCTGATTGATGCTTCACTGTCCAAGAGAAGTGGTCCTCTCTGAAGATGGAGCTGCAAATCAGCATGAAGGAATTGTAGTCCAGCCTTAAGGCATTGAGGGTAAAACCCTAAGAACTGATTGACGTGTTTGACTTACTTGTTTTAGGTACTGGACAGAACTGGAAGTTATGATGGTTGTGTTATTGATTGGATGATACCAGCTTGCCTGTCCTGAGAGGAGGCAGACGCCCTCTACATTGGTGGCATCTGCTAGTATGCAGTTGTACTGCCCTTAGCAAAGGGCCTTGTGATGTTAATGTTATGTGCCATAAGCTTTTAGCAAGACGTTGGCATGTGCTTTCTGACAACAATAGTTGCAAAGTACCTAATGCTATTATGGGTCAGTCAGAGTAAAGATAATAAATAAAACAATTGTTGTTAAAGGAGATAAACATATAGACAGAATCATAAAGCTGAAAAGCAAATGTAGATCTGCCGGGTCCTCAGCCAGAAAACGCTAAATTTGATTCCTACTTTGTCTGTTAAAATGATTTCTTGACAGTGACTGATTTTAGTGATTTCTCCTTCTTCACTGGCTCTGTCAAACTCTCCTTAAGTCCACCAGACTAATTTTAGCCCATACTAAGAGGTATTAAGGAGATTTAGGTAACCGTGTCAGCATTGTACTGCTACTGAGGAGTATTTCCTTATTTATGTTCCTCGCCTCAACCCCTGTGCATGCTCATTGCCCAAGGGGTGGGTGTACAATGGGCTTCAAGGCAAATTGTTCATACCTGCATGTGTGGCTCAGCCAAACCCTTGCCACCATCATATACAGCATTCCTTGTACTTCCTGGCCTCTGTCAGAGATCAGCTGTGGAGGCGTGCTGGAGGGGTCTATATTATAATTGTGAAAGTTTAATAGTTTGAATGCATAAACATCGAACTGTATGCATCGAACTATTAAACAATCAAACAACTATAAAAATATTTTTAGGACCAAAAAAAAAACAAAACAAAAACCTAACGAGTGTAGGCAGGGGGGCAAGCCCCCCTGTGCCCCCCACACCCCCGCTACTTAAATATACCAACTCTGAGATTGTGCTACAGTGTAGGGAAGGGAAATCTTTCCTTTCCTCATCATACTCCGTTAAAGTGCGATCTCGGAGTTGGTATATTTAAGTAGCGGGGTTTAGTGATTCGAAGCATTAAACCTTCGAGATTCTAATATAGACCCGTGCTGTAGTATGTGCCTTCCTATCTGTGACATCTAGCGCCTGAACCCCTAATCACACCCATGTCACCTAGGCCATGGTCAAGGCTTTCATCCCTCTTTGCCACCAGCACAAGCTCTTGTAGCTCCCCATTTTAGCTTTATCAGTTTTGTTCGACTTACTCTGCTCCATGTTTTGGATAAGTATGTCTTCCCGCAGCCCTCATGACCCTTCTAACATTCCTTAGATAAGTCACAGTCAGATGTATACTTGCTATCACTAACCGTATGATTACTTTAGTTCTGTTAAAGGCAAGAGATCCTTCCTACCCACAAAAGTAGTCCAAATTATAGTTCTGCCAAAAAAATGCAGGAAAATATGTATGAGCAAGTGGATGCATTAATTTCCGTTTGGTCTGTTACTTTTTTAACATCTTTATTGAATCATCCTATTTTTATAAGTATGACATGCAGAAAAATGCATTAATAGAAAAGAAGACAAACAATAGTAACATTTTTTGTTACCTTCCTGAAGTATATTTGTTTTTTATCAGTTTTCATTTAGTCTAACATTATGTAAATAGCTCATTTCCCTTCTTCCCTTAAACATCATTCTTCTTCCTGAAAATTATTCTATTTATTTCAATGTAATTTGCTCCTTCCCTTTTCTAAAGATCTCTCCAGTTCTTTTATCTCTGGTACAATATTCAATACTGCAGATATAGTTGGTTTAGAATTTGATTTCAGTTTTCTAGTAATTGCTTATTTGGAAGCCAGAAGCATTAAACTTCTGCAGGCAAGTCAGATCTTGTATCCCAGCCCAAAAGAATAATTTCCTTTGTTACATCCATTTGTACCCCAGCATTTCTGTGTAGTGAATTTTTAAAATCTGCCATCTCCTTATATTCCCTAAAAAACATATTCCCAGTTGCCTTTGTTTTTCCCATCACTCATTTAGCGTTAACTGAGGAAAAATTCACTCAAGCCTGCTTGGGGTATGAAAATACCTTGCGAAATTCCTAAACCATCTGGACTTTGTTACATACTTAGGAGCTATATGTATTCCCTCCCATTGTTACTTTGCAAATTGTTTTTCCATTCTCTCTTACCAAGCTTATCTAACTTTCTCTGACTGATTGTGTCTGTCCTACTAATTATCTTTTTTTAACAGCAGCTTCTGTTCTAGACACAGCTAAAATTCTTACCAGAGGCAGTCTTTCACTTAATATTCTCTTATCCCTTTCTTTTTGTTATAGTCCTTTATCAATCCCTTGTAGGTAAGGTAGTCTCTAACCCCCTGTCCAACCTCATCGCCTGCTGTGTGGTCCCACTGCTTTGGGTCCTTTGCTAGTTTCCTCCAGTAACTTCTAGACCATTCTTGCCTACTCTGTATATCTTTACTTGAAGTTATCCCTCTTGGTAAAGTGTCCTTTCTGTATCTCCATGTTAACTTAGTTCTTAGAATATTTTCTTATACTTTGTAAGTGTAGTATTCTGTATGGCTGCTGTTATTCACCCTAAGGATTTGCATCCGAAATCTTATGTCTTTATTTCTCGAACTACCTCCCTGTTTTCATCATCACCCCTTTCCATTTTGATTTATAACCCTCTGCTTGTTTATGTATATGAGCACCAACTTTGTAGCCCTAAAGTATACCTTCAAATCAGGTAATCCTAACCAACTTCTTCTGTGGAGAGAATCAATGTATTCCACTTAACTCTTGCCCTTTTCATTTGAGATACTTCTTAAGGATTAGCACTGTGTACTATACACGATATACGATACAATATACTATATGTCTTTAGTGTTGTTTTGTTATTCTTAAATGTTTGACGTGGGCCTTGGTTATTTGTCTGTTAAACTGCATTTGTCCTGTCTCCAATTTTCATCAGGGCTCAACTT
>NC_056736.1:292518465-292550965 GCF_019279795.1 Protopterus annectens | reverse complement strand
TATAGCATGAGTAATATTCTTGTTCCTGCTTCCATTCCATCTGCAACAAAAAAGAAAAAAACAAGTAAAATGATTGCCTCAGAGAACGGTTAGTGACTCTGGTGTGGCCAAAGATGGCTCCTCAGACTACTTACCTACTGTCTCGTGTCCCTCTGGTGTTGCTGTATTCACTACTATGGACTGAGGGTTAGACATGTCTTCAGGGGCTGTTCCAGTACCTGTTACACATATGGGAGAACTAAACACCTAAAGTTGTCCGGGTAAAGAGATCTCTTGCCAGGACAGTAGACTATTCCTTGACTATTCTCCCAGTAGGGATATTCCTCGTAAGAAAAGATTAATTACAGGGCAGATGCTCAAGTTGTTTCTATATATCTGTATGTAAGTCAGATGTTATATGTTTGGCTAAGAGTGTTTTGCATTCAGTCAGTTTTGGGGGCTGTTTGACTTTTCACAGTTCTAGTGCAGGTATTGTCAGAGAACAATGTATTTATTTGGAGAATGAGGATTATGACAGGGACAGGAATGTTTCTCCTCTGGAATTCATCTGCCAAAACTCCAACACTTCAGATAGTGAACCTGAAGTTAATCTTGAGACGTGTTTTTTCCTTTGCTGAGACTGTTGCTAGACCCAGGGATATTTTTGCTTGGGAGCAAACAGGGACTCCTGTAGAATTGGGTAGGTTTTATGATCTACCACAACAACTCGCCAACGTTAAAGGCTCCAAAGTATTTATTTAAGCGCTTTTCGTTTGCCTGATAACCTTCATTGAAGCATTGGGAGTGAACTGTAATGGAAACACTCGTGTTACTGCTTTGGACAGTCTTCTAGTTCTTAACACTTAGTTGGATTCTTTACTTAACAAGATAGAGTCTATTTTTTCTAGACTCGACCAACTTGATGTGAATCAATGTGCATTGCATGACTCACTACCTTCCGTAGAGGGTCAGGGGCATTCTTTCTGGTCTCCGGTGAGTAGTGGCAACTTGGAGACCGCACCAGCCACCTATGTGGCAGTAGTGAGCAATTCAGTTCCCATTCAGCAAGGGCAGCATGTACCAGCAGCTGATAAGGTACCGGCAATTGTTAGGGTGACATCGGGAACAGGAAGCCCCACCTTTGCAATTGGTACACAGCCGGTGCCTGGGAATGAAAGAGTGCTTTCCAATTTTCAAATCCAACTACCGGATTCATCACGACAACCATCGCAGAATGAGGCTAATAATTTCGGTTTACCATCATTAACATCATGGCTGGCTGATGGTTTCTCATTTCCTGGAACCTTGACTACTAGTGACGAAGGACAGTCAGGAAATGGAGGTAACACCACTCTTACTTCTGATATAGTGACTAAATTAAAATCTTTCGACAGTTATTTAGTTAAATTGAGGAAATTACAACTAGAAATCTCTTTCATGAATGTTTGTCATGGAAGGTTGTGCCTAAAGGTTTGAGTCGTCACCAGTATCCTACTGGTCTCGACATTGACTCTGATTTCCATAAAAAATTATTAGAGTTGTTTGACCGTCAGGGCTTCGAGCTTTTGGAGCTAATGGTCAAACATTATACTTTATGGGTGGACAATTTATCTAAAACAGTGGCTAAACTTGATAATAGCATCAGATTGGATGTTGAATTTCTTCGTTATAAGTATGAATACAGCTGGGTTTTTTCAAGTATTGACCAATATATGTTAAAATTAAAAGCCAACAAAATTAAAAAACTTGATCGTGACTGTAAAGCATATCAGCAAGGCACAGCATACCCTGTTCCTTCTGCTGCACAGATTTGGCATAAAGGTACAGGTACGAATGTTCAATTATTTGAGAAAAAAATGTACCAATGTTAATAATTACAGTAAAAATCAACAACCAAATCAAACGGTCACCGTTAATAGTGACAATCCTTGGGGTACTAACTCCGATGCTATCAATAGTACTAATGACAATACTAATGTCACAGGCCCAGTTGAAGTTCGGAGGAGTGAGAGGCTACAGAATGGTCCTCAGGGGCAAAACAATTTTGGGCAGTACAATCAAAATCAAAATTTTCGGCAAAACAACTATTCTGGTGCCAGGCCGAAACAGCAGAGGAATTCCCAGCTGAACAAATACAAACAGAAATCCAACAAATGCAAGACTTAAATACCATGTAGAAGTTTTGCCTAATTTGGTTGTTTATAGTGACCGAGATGTTTCTGTTTCATGTTCAGATTTAGGGTCACTTGACGAGGACCAACTTGATTTTTCTAATAGTCCAGAGTTGACTGACTCTGGTAATTTTGTTGTTCCGGTTATTGCTACCAACAAAACAAGGGATTTCAATGTTTACAATTTTTCTTCTGTTGGCATTTCTTCTGATATTGTTGATTTTTTAGCTAAGGGATACACCTATGTTAGCAACAACTTGATTTGGTTAAAACTATTATAGATATTAAGACTTTCACTAGGAAGTTGAATTTTAATTTGATGATGGGTGACACTATGATTCATGTACTGACAAATTTTATATATCTAGTACGTTTAACCCCCCACTGCATCCATTGTTACAAATGTTTGAGCAAATGTGTGAATTAGATATTAGACAAGCCATTAAAAATGGATTTAAGACTAATGTATTTTCTAATGCAAGTAGGGTCAAACACGAATACTTAGATTACATCAAGACACAAGATATTCGTATATGTAAACCCGACAAAGGTGGGGCTTAGTTATTTTTGACAATATAGATTATCATGAATGTATGGTAGCATTGTTGGATAATTATGCTTATGAACCGCGCTCTCGCTCAGAAGTTAACAAAGCATGCAGTGTTATTAAAAATTGTATTGAGGACATGTTTTATAGAGGGCAGGTTAGAACAGAACATCTATAATTACATGTCAACATCATATCCTAGATACCCATACATATTTGGAATTCCGAAGATTCATAAAAGTGTGGTAAATCCACCTATGAGACACCAAGTTGATGGTCGTGGTTCACCAACCTATCCCTGTGCTAAGGTAGTAGATTTCATTTTACAGAAATATTTGATACACGAAGATCAAATTTGTAAGGACTCATGGTCCTTTTTAAAGAAAATTGACAGCCTACAGTTTAATGAGAATTATAATTTTCTCACTGTAAATGTGAAAGACCTATATACTTGTATACCACACAATTTGGGAATTGAGTGGGTGGGTTTAATGCTTAGGAAAAATGGAGCCCCTACCACTGAAATTTCCCTGGTGACAGAATTACTTGACCTTATACTATCAAATAACTTCTTTATGTTAGGGAATGACTTCTTCTTACAAAATGTTGGAGTCGCTATGGGCTCACCCTGTGGGGCGAGCATAGCGAACCTAGTTATGGCTTACTGGGAATTGGAATTTGTGTTTAAAAACATTAGTCTTAGCGATCGTATAGTTTATTATACATGTTACCTAGATGGTATTTTTATTTTACTAAATGGTGATCTAGAGGCTAGCAGCAATGTGCTTGAACAATTTAATCAATCATCCAAATTCTTGCAATTTACATCTTCATTTGATACAGAAGCAATAGCATATTTAGATATTTGGCTAGTTAAAAATAGAGAATTGGGTTGTTTTGTAGCTAAGATTCATAGGAAGAGTACATATTCCAATACATTCCTACATTTTTCAAGTTGTCATCCCTACCATCAGAAGCGGTCAGTCGTCAAGGGTCAGTTGGTAAGGGCTTCACGTATAGTTAGTCAGGAAGAAGAATTTATAGATGAATGCTATTTTTTGAAAAGCATGTTTTTACATCGTGGTTACCCAGAGCCCCTGTTAGATAATTTAATTGCCGAGGTTAGACTTAAGAGAACTAATTTTACGTATAAACCTATTTTAAGCATTAAATATACAACGCCTGAACAACCTGGTGTATTAAATTCAGTGTCTATGGATAATAATAGTAATTATACTACTGTAATTACTAAATCTTCGTACAAGCTTTATTACTACATACACCACGTAAAGTCATTTTTGTATTGATATCATACGGAAAAATTAGGAATTATTTAAAATGAATTTTAAAATTTACACTAAAATGGGGAATTTTCCTAACCCGCAGTGGTGGTGCTGCAGTAGCGTTGTCGCCTCACAGTAAGACGCTGTCCGGTTCGATTCTCAGCTAGAGCGTCTTCTGCGTGGAGACATGCGTGAATGGGCTTCACATATAGTTAGTCAGGAAGAAGAATTTATAGATGAATGCTATTTTTTGAAAAGCATGTTTTTACATCGTGGTTACCCAGAGCCCCTGTTAGTTTAATTGACGAGGTTAGATTTAAGAGAACTAATTTTACATATAAACCTATTTTAAGCGTTAAATATATAACGCCCGAACAGCCTGGTGTATTAAATTCAGTGTCTATGGATAATAATAGTAATTATACTATTGTAATTACTAAAGATTTTCGTACAAGCTTTATTACTGCATACACCACACAAAGTCATTTTCGTATTGATGTCGCACAGAAAAATTGGGAATTATTTAAAATGAATTTTAAAATTTACACTAAAATGGGGAATTTTCCTAGTGTAATTTTTAGGAAAGGTAAGAACTTAAAGAATTTATTAGAGCAACAACGTTGTACTCAGCCCAGAATTACAGGGATGGATAAATGTCAAAGTTGTAACTTAAGTAGTAAACTTTTTTACTATTAATGGGTTAGAATATAGAATAAAACTAAGGTTTAACTGTAATTCTAGAATGGTTGTTTATCTGGCTAGGTGTCGATGTTGTCCTGCATTTTATGTGGGCAAAACGGAGCATAGGCTCCGTGAAAGAATTTATGAACATCAACATGCAGTAGGTAAAAAGAAATTGGATAATGCCCTAGCAAAACCTATTCAGTTAAATAGTGAACACAAATTCAGGTTTTTGGCTATTGATCAGGTACAACATAATCTTAGGGGTGGTCCTATGCCTTTGCAGCTTGAAGAACTTGAGCTAGTTTGGCAAATTAAGCTGAACGCATATAATTTTCCAGGTTTGAATGAAAGCTGTTCTATTGGCAGTATATTGAAATTAAAAAGTCTGCAGAGACGATAGAGTGGATGTAGCATTTATTATTTTTTGCTCAGTATTCATATATTGCCTATGTGTAATATGGCACTAATTAGTTTTTGTGCTGCAAGTTTATGCCTTTTGAGTATAGTTAGTTGATATAGTGTTAGGGATAGCAATTTGAGTTGTAATATTATATGTTATATTTATGAGGTAGTTGGTTGTTTGTTTTATTTATGTTTAACATTTTTATTTTATTTTAGCAGTTAAATATGCTTTATACATTAATACACATTTTTTAATCGTTTGCCTTTAAGGAATGTAAGATGTGAGTTGTTCTGTAATAGGATTGGTTAAAAATGCTCACTTGATCCTATTTATACTGTTTTTAAAATTTTCATACCGTTTCTGAAGAAGTTTGTGTATCAGGCAAACGAAAAGCGCTTAAATACTTTGGTGTTTTTAAAGTTGGCGAGTTGTTGTGGCAGAGTTTTACTTAGTTGATTATTTAGTGTGTTGCTTTAGGTTTTATGATCTGTTAGAGGATGAGATTCCTCCACCTATTTCTTCCAATTTTACCTGCTCTTGGAGACACTTTTAAAGTTGCTTGAAAGAGTCCTGGCTCACTGCCTGCAGTACCAAAGATGATAATCAGTATAGTGTCTCTCCAGGTTATAAATGCCTTTATGCTCAACTGTCAGCTGATCCTGCTGCAGTAATACCAGCAGCAACAGCTAGTGAGAAATATTTGCTTTTCTCTAACCATGTAGTCTCTGATGAGAAGGGCAAGTAGTTAAATCTCAGCATCACAGAAGAAGCAGACTCTCTAGACGCATTGTTTCTAACTTGACTCAAGTTTCTAAACATGGTCAGAGAAATGTGTATGATTGTGTTGACAATATAATTCAAATATGATCTGCCTTCTGGAGACAATGAAGCAGCAAATTCTTCCATACATAAGCACATTTTTAACACAAGCTTCCACATATAGCCCTTATAATTCAAGATCATAAAGGTTAACATAGTAGAATCAGTTGCTTACCAGCCAAAAGGAGTCGAGCTCCAGCTAATGAATGACTATCCCAGGAATCTGATTACCTTACTCACACCTCCTGCCCCAGTGTCTCTTCCTCTCTCAAGCCGAATGACCCTCAACCCCTTAGCCTCAGGTCACATTGTTTCAGACAAATGGGTGTTGAAAGTGATTCAGGAAGGATTCACCTGACAGTGGGTGGATTATACATCTCCTTTAGGGGAATTCCTTCTCATCTACCAAACCAGACAGACCTGTTTCCACCAGTGCTGCAAAATATTGTTAGAAGCAGGGGGTCATAGAACCTGTAAATCACATGGGTGTAATTTCTTTATTCCAGGTTATTTTTGTATTGAAGACAGAGCACTCGTGAAGACCTGTGTAACCTGTATGTGAATGTTGCAAAATGAAAGATGTTAGCCTTCAAGTCAGTAGTTGTACTTCTTCCAGACCATTGTCTTATGGTAACGTTGGATCTCAAAGATGAGTACCATCACATACCCGTTGCTCAAAGTTTTAGGAAATTTCTAAGGTTTGCTGTATCTGGATCTCATTCAGTACTCTACATTACCCTTTCAGCTCTCCACTGCACCCTGAGTGTTTGCAAAGTGTCTAGGCTTAGATGTTCATCGTGCATACAGCTGCAGTCATAACAGATGGGGTTCTCCTGCCGTCAGGCGGGTCCTCGGTCGGCCGAATTCCAAAGTTTAGGTCCGGCGTCGGTTGTTGTCGCTTCTTCCCTGACGTCAGTGTGACAGGGGTATAAAGGAACCAGCCGACGCCATTTTCTTCAGTCTTTCTTGCTGCACGGTGCCCGAAACAGAAGCAGTTCGCAAGTGCCGGTCGGCCAGCTCCTGAGATTACGAAAATTTGGAAACTGAAGTCTTCTTAAAAGCTAAGTACCCCGTTCAATTATATATATATGTAAAAATAGAATGACAGTAGTGTAAGCCATGGGCATCTTGCGTAGATTCTCGAACTTATTCTTAGTTTCAGTTTTTTTGCTTGAGTTACTCTGATAGTTACTCTGATTTGTGTTATCAGACCAACTCAATGGCTGTAAATGCACAACACAATAAACTAGGCGAACTGCATGTTTTAAGACTTCCAATTTTTAGTCCAAGTACTGACAGACACTCTCCTACATTCATTCTGAAGCATCAAAACTATCACTGTAATCCAGGTGCTGTTAACTGGCCACTCTTGCTTCTCCACTGTCTGCAATGGCAAATATGTGTTTTATCTTGAATGCTGGAAAATGAACTGTACTTGTTTACAAATATTTTTCTTATAATGCAGCACAGAACATAATTATGATTTTCTGTTCCTAAATTTGGGTTAATGATATTTTTTACTCTTTCCACTGAGGCACAAATGCCCTTGTGCATTACATTTTCTCACTTCTGTTGTATCTGTAGCTACACCCTTGACTTGTTACAGCCACCCCCTTTAAAAGTACAACACAGTACAGTATCAGCAATGCATCTACATACTGTGGGAGTAGAACCCACAGCCTTCTGCATCAAAAGCAGGTAACAATGCAAACGGACTCTGCATAAGCAACACTAAACTTCTCTTCCCCTGAAGCTGTCAGCTCCTTGTAAAATCCACTCGACACTCAACTGTATCGCTCAGCTTTGCAGCACAAGAAATCTGGAAAAAGACAAAATTTATTTTGGGGACAAATGCCCAAAAACCAGGGACACATTTTAAACACTGCTTGTATAATTTTGGAAAGTTGCTAGAATAATATGTTGTGTTACCACCATGTATTTCACTGACAGGTCTTGAACCTAGGACCCTGTGCACTACAGTCAGAGCAACACACCACTATGCCAAATCTGTAGTTTCCTGAAAATAGAAAGTCTGAAACTTAAATGGCTATCATTTAGTGAATTCAGTTCTCACTTGTCACCATAGTTCTCAACCTCTTAGCACAAAACAAAATGGACAAAGCCAATAATGGGGGAATACAGCCCCCAAAATGTCTTTGCTAGAATAAAAGGTTTTGTATTATCATTTATTTTCTGAAGAATATGAAATCTGAAATTCAAATGCCTGTTATTGTTTAGTGAATTCAATCCTTCACTGATTTTCCACAAAAATCTAGAAAACCACAGATTTTAACAGGAACAGAACAAAAATATGAGGCATAAATCTGGAACAGAGCAAAAATATGAGGCATAAATCTGGAAAGTTTTTAGAAGTGGTGGTGGGTAGGGACTTTAGGCTGTTACCTGTACCCAAGGTACAAGGTTTGAGCCTGAGTACCTCCTTTAGCCACCAGGTATATTTACCTGGATCATTACACACACACACACACACACACACACACACACACACACACACTCTCTCTCTCTTCTGCAGCAGATGAAAATGGCTACCTTGGCAGTTCTTTCTACTCTGCTGCTGTGTATGAAAATGGCAAACGGCTACCATGGCATTTCTTCCTATCTATCATCATTGATAAAAATGGAGATATCCAGCACCAGCCCCAAAAATGGCAGTTCTTCCTTTCAAACGGAGATAACTGAGATATCCAGCCCCCAAAATGGCAGTTCTTCCTTCCTACCTCTTGCCTTGACTCTGTAAATAGCAGCATAGCCATAGATCGATATCCAAAAACATGGCATGTCTTCTGTAGGCACTTTAGGCAGCAGCATAGAGCTCCAGCCTTACAGTTCTTCCTTCCTACCTCTTGCCCTGGTTTTGTAAATGGCAGCATAGCCATAGATTGATATCCAAAAACATGGTATGTCTTCTGTAGGCACTTTAGGCAGTAGCATAGAGCTCCAGCCCTGCATTGTGATCCTTCCCGCCAAGCCGGAAATGCATGTACGTTGCGCTTCAGCTCAATTCCGACAGGCTGGCAGGCCATTTCATGGAGCTGACATCATCACACACATGATAACATCAGCTCAAAAAGCCAGGAAATACATTTTAAAATAAAAGCATTACCAAGCACTGGGAAATTCAGAAATTAAGGGGTGCCACTCAGAAATCATGGCACCCCATTATTTGGACCCCAAACCTCGGTAAAAACCGAGTAATTTGGTACAGTTGGGAGGTATGCTGTTCATCAGTTAGGGTGCAAATAGCTGTCATAGCTAAATTTCGCACTGGGTAGTACTCATCTTATTTAGACTCCACTAAAGCAGGTAAGGCCTTCTTAAGGGAGTTTTTCTTTTGCTTGCCTCTGTGAGGAAATGTTTTCCTACACAGGAATTGTATTTCATACTAGAAACCTTTACACTTCCCCTGTTTGAAACAGCAGCATGTGCAGAGTTGATATTTTTGACCTGGAAGACCCTTTTTTATTATCTGTAAATTCCGCCAGAAGGATGTCTTGAGTTGCAGGCTTTGTGTGTCAATCCTTCATATCTGGTTTTCTACGGAGAAAGGGTTTCTTTGAGAACCATTCCCTCCCTTCTACCAGAGGTTGCTACTGCATCTAACCTTAACCAGTCTAGTGAGTTTCCAGTGCTCTGTAGAGGTTACTGTAACCACGGGCAGTACTTGTTGCACTGTGTGGACATATACAGAAAGCATGTATACAGGATCAAGGCTTTCGTAATGATATTCAACTCTTTATTTTTTTTCAATAAGAAACATCTTTATTAAATTGTAATGTTTGATATAGGCAATCTTATATTTATATAAATGAAAACAAACCATACTGTCACAATTTCAGTTGCAAACATTATACATTACAAACCACATTGATACAATTTTAGTTGCAAACATTATACATCACTTATAATCTGTCTAGGCATTGTCAGTCGAACATTACATAGATCATTCAAATCCTGTCTTCTTTTAAATCTTGTTCCTCCTGTGCCTCTGTTATTCCCACAATTCCCATTTTTTCCTTTGTAATTTGCCCCTCCCCTTTTCTAAAGATCCCCATTCCAGTTATTTTATCTTTGTTACTATATTTGCTACTTCTACTAAAGTTGGTTTAGACTTTGATTTCCATTTTCTAGTAATTGATTTTTAGGCAGCCACCATAATTAGACTCTGCAAGGCCATACTATGTCTAGGCAAGTCTGATTCTAGTAATTACTTTTTAGGCAGCCACCATAATTAGACTCTGCAAGGCCTTACAATGTTTAGGCAATTCTGATTCAGTGTCATAGCTGAAAAAATAATTTCCTTAGTTACACCAATTTGTTCACCTAGTATCTCTGGCAGAGTAACCTGCAGGGAACCTTTAAAGTCTGTCAACTCATTACACCAGAAGATATGTTCCCAGTTGCTTTTTCTTCCCCATCACACCTCCAACATTTGCTGTCTACCTGAGGAAAAATTCTTTGGAGTCTACTTGGGGTATAAAAATACGTATGTAAACACTTCCAAGCAAAGATCCTAAATCTTTTAGACTTGTGTATTTTGGAGGCATACATATATCCCCCATTGTTTTTGTGACTTGCTTATCCAGTCTTTCTTCCCAATCCTTTCTAACCTCCTCTGATTGATTTTTATAGTTATGCAATATTGTATATACTTTACTAATTATTCCTTTCTTAACAGCAGCTTTTTTCTAGAGTCTATTAAAACCTATTTACAGTGCTGGTCCTCTGTTTAGGACCCCTCTATTTCTTTCTCTTTGCCTATACTCTGACATCAATCCCTGATAGGGAAGACAGTTTCTAACCTGCAGTCCAAATAAATTCTTGGAGTCTTCCCATTCTGTTACCTTTCCCTGTCTAATTACTTGCTCCAGTACCTTGGTTCCTTTGCCAGTTTTCTCCAATAAATTCCATTTGCCTCATGCCTTTTGTCTGTATTCCTAATTGCAGTCATATTTATCAGCAGAATTTCCTTTCTCCATTCCTGTGTTGGCTTAGTTCTTTGCATATTTTCTGCTACTTTATGAATGTAATATTCTGTATGATTATTGTTATTCTCCTTAAAGGTCTACATCCAAAATCCCAGTCTCTCCTTGTTTCTTGAGTATCCAGTTTCATCATCATCTCTTAACATTTTGAATTATAGTTTTTTGATTGTGCTATGTCTAGGAGCCTTGACTGTATTGCTTTGAAATACCCCTTCAAATCAGGTAATCCCAATTTGCCTTGTTCTTTTGGAAGAATCTGTTTATCCCACTTGACTCTTGCCATCTTCCCCTCCCAGATAAAATCCTTCAGCTGTTTATTAATCGCAATTCACAACTTCTCCTCTGGTTGATAAAATATACATGACTTATGTATATGGCTAAAGGGACTAAAAATGTTTTAAATGCTTGTAACTTTCTATCGATATCCATATAACAGATCTTCCATTTTCTCAGTTTTTGTTTTGTCTTTTTGTTTAGTTTTTTCTCCAGATACCTTAGCTGCCATACTGGAATCCTTTTTAATCCATACTCCTAAATACTTCATTTTATCATGTCACCATAAACATGGATTTTGCTGAACCAATTCATGTCTGGTACATAATTTACCAACATCGCCTTTGTTTTAGCTTCATTAATTTTGTATGCTGAAAAGATTTGAAACTGTCTCAAAATGTTCCACAACACTGTAATGTCCCTTTCTGGTTTTGTCAGATATAAAATAATATCTACAGAGTCAGCTTGTCTTATATCTTTGAATTTCTGAGTCCTTTATTTTATTTGCAGTGGTTCTAAATATAATGCAAATAACAAAGGGGAGAGAGGACACTCCTGCCTGGTTCCTGTGCTCAAGCAGAAATTATCAGAGAGGACCCCACCCACATAAATGTTCACCTTCAATCCTTCATATATCCTCCTAACCAACCTTATAATTTTATCAGGGAATGTAAATGTTTCCAATGCCCTGCTCTTAAAGTCACAATTACTCTGTCAGATGCTTTCTCTGCATCAAGACCCACCAACAACAGTAATATTTTCTTACATTCTGCTTACATCTGGATATTCAGTGTTCTGTTATTGTTGTCAAATGTTTGCCTGCCCTCATACCTCTCAACTCCTTAGTGCAAGAAATCTGGACAAAGCCTGACAAAATGGGGGGGGGGGGGGTAAAGGACCAAAAATAGGGACAGATTTTAAATATTGCTCTTATAAACTTAGAAAGTTGCTAGAGTAACAGGGTTTGCGTTAACATACATTTTCTTTTTTTTTTTCAAAAACATTTTTATTTTGTTTTCATTATAAACATATGCAAATGTACATATAACAAATACAATAAAACAGCATACATTTACTGAAGGATTTGAAGTCTGAAACTCAAATGTATGTCATTATGTAGTGACTTCAATCCTCAGATTATCCCAGTGATTTGTCAGAAAGCCACACATTTTATGAGGAATAAACCAAAAATATGAGGCAAAAATGTGGACAGTTGAGAGGTATGCCTCGCCATCCACAAAACCACATTGATCCATATCTATCAAGATTGGCATCACGTTTGCCATTCTTTTAGCCATTATAGACATAAATACTTTATAACCATGGTTTTGTATTAAAATGGGCCAGTATGAAGCTGTGTATGATGGATTTGTACCATCTCTAGATATTATAGCTAGCACCGCTTTCTTCCAGGATGTTGGTATTTCTCCTCCTCTTTCAAAACTGTTAAACAAAATCTTCCAGATCTTTATCAGTTTTTTTTCCCATCCTAGCTTCCAAACTTCCATAGGAATACAATTTATTCCTGGGGACTTTCTTGTAGATTGATTATACATCACCATTTTTATCTCATCTCCTCCTATCCTGTTAGAAATTGAGCCTCATCTACCCCTAACCTTGGCATATTTAATGCGATCATAAACATTTCCATTTGTAGCTTTTCTTGATTTCCGTATTTCTCTGCTTTATACAGACTTTCATACAATTTCTAAAATATTTCTAATACTTCTACAGGATCCATGGTTGTCTTCCTTTTTATAGACTCCCTAAGTTTGGTAGCAGCTGTTTCTACTTTCTGTTGCCTGAGTCATTGTGCTAAAAGTTTTTGTGCTCTAGAGTAATCAAAAAGCAGTCGCTTAACAGCAATCTTTCTAAACTCATGCATATTATCGAAGTAATCCTTTTTTTTCTGTTTAGCATCATGTAGTTGCTTCTCTTCTTGTTCTGTGGGTTCACCCTATTTTGCAATACTTTAACATTTGTCAGTACCTCTAAATAATTATTGTAACTTCTTAACCATAACTCTTTCTTTTATTTCCACCCTGTTTTTAAACTCCACTTTAATTTTATCCCATTCCCTAGCTATATTTTCAGAATAAATTTCTATCTTCTCTAATAGCTCCTGAATAATTTCCACTACCCATTTCTTAAATTCCTCTCTTTTCAACAGATAGGTGGGAAAAGTACCAGTGTCCAATTTGTATTCCATTAAACAGTGTTTTTATTTTAGTTATTATTGGCACATGATCTGAAATAGTTGTTGGGTGCATATCAAGACCTTCAATTAAATGTACATGTTCTTATGAAATGTAAATTCTGTCTAGCCTAGCCCAGTTTTTGCATCTTGGGGAATAATATGTATATGTAAATTCATTATGAACTACTAGTACTGAATTCACATCTTTTGTGCCAAATATTTTCATACATTTCTTCAGAAGTCTATCTTCCTTTATATTTTCCCTTCTGCCCCCAGACACATCTTCACTGCTGCAAATCAAATTTCTGTCCCTACCTGTAAGTAATATTCCTCATTGAAAGCAGATTATTTCTCCCAGAATTTTCTTAAGCTCCATTGTCACAGTTTTAGGTAGAATATATACATGCCAGTGTAATCCTCCTCCCTTGCGAGTAGCCCATTAGTACTACAGTCTACAATTATTTTCTTTGTTATCCTCTTGTTTCACTATTGCAAATAATATAAGTACTCCTGTCTTCATTTGCCCCAGGTATTCCATTGAATAATCATCCTGAAAAACTTTCTTTATCAAATTTGTATGTTCAGTTCTTTACAAGTGTGTCTCCTGTAGCATAGCTTTTTGCATCCTACATTTTTAATATAGTTTACTACTCTTTCTTTTTTGTATTTATCTGTGTGACCATTGATGTTTAAAAACATTACAGATGGCATCATTTTCTTAAAATTATTATTCCCACCTTTTATGTATAACAAAATCTTTGTTAAATGTTTAGTTTTCTAGCTTTTGTGTTACATGGATATACTGTTTAGCAGGTTAATCTTTTATACAGTTGTTTCTTGTCATCTCCATTGGATCCTATGTCACATTTTACAAAACTTTTTGTTTTATTGAAAGCCCTCAAACAAAAATAGAAACACACTCCAATACCCCCCCAAAAAACTATTAACTCAAAACTAACACACAAAACTAAAAGTAAATCTTCAAATGTTGGTTTTACCCACCCAACAGGAACAAATATTCCAAACTGACAGCCACATATACAGACTTGAGACAACTTAAACAAAAGGTTATTCATGCTAAGATGCATGGTACTGTACTTCTACTAAGTGCTGCCTGTCTTTGTCTTATCTTTATAGCCCTTTAAGTTAAACAGTTGAATGCTTTCAGAAAACATTTTGTCTTAGCCATTTATCTATCTGATTGTCTCCTAGAGACATGAGAAACAGACACAAAACTGCAAAGCATACATTTGTTTTCATAGAAAAAAACCCTTTTAATATTCACTATTCTTTTTCATTTACTTGCTTTCTCTTAAAATGTACTAGATTAAGCTAATGGCCTTAATCCAATCATTCCCCTATGCAAGAATGAGAAAAAGCACACTAATTTTTCTTTTATCATGCTGTTTTAATCAGATTTTTCTTCTTTTTTTACATTGCAGTGCCTACATTTCTTAAAACTGAACAAGGAGAAAGAGAGAAGGTTGAAAGAAAAAAAAAAAAACAGGAGCACCTATTTACATTAGTATCCCCATTACACTTAAAAAAAATAACTGAGAAAACTTTGTAACTTGCAAAGAAAATGATGCACCATTAAAATAGTACCATTAATAAAAAATGTTTTACGTAGTTAACTTCATCTTCCCTTCTGCTGAGTATTTTTCCAAACATTAAAGGCATGAACTAGGGCATATGCCTTAAGTTTAACAAAGTGCAAGAAAATCCAATATTTCCAAATGTTCTTGTTCTGTCATGTTTCACTTGCTTAGTAATCCCACATTTGTAAATTTCCAGGTTTCTGATTTTATTCTCCAAACGTTAATGATATGAGGTAGGGCATATACTTTAGGGTCCCCTAAAAGTTTAAAAAAGTCCAAGAAAGTCCATTGTTTCCAGATTTTCATGTTCTCTTCCTGTACATCTCTGTCTCCCATATCCTGTCTGTGCTTCATTTCAAATGTACCCCCAATTCTTCTAGCCGATTCTTGTGTTTTTTCCCTTCTCTCAAGTATTTTCCATTGAAACATTGGAAAAGATTTCATTGGCACAGTCCTTCTGTGGTCTTTATTACCAGAAGAACAAAGAAGCAGAATCTCCTTCTATTTCACAGCTCACTTTGTGTTGGACAGACTTTTGTATTTTTTCCTTAGCATATACTTCATCAAAAAATGATTTTGTCACTCCAGGGAAAAATATTTAGAATCTAGCTGGATGCAGCAGCTTAAATCATACACCTGTTTCTCAACATTCCTTGAATAATGGAATACATTTACTCCTCTTCTGCCTGGTGTACAATGAGTAGTCATTCTCTACAAACAATCTGCTGTCTTCCACTTTTAGTACTTTGTCCTTCTGCCACAGTTTTGTCTGAATCAACTTCTTCTGCTGGTAAAATTGCATCTTTGCTATTAAAGGTCTAGGTTGCTTTCTTCTAGCCAGGTTTGGTGCATACAGACAATATGCTGTTTCATTTAACAATTCCTGTTGTGGAATACCAGTCCAGTTGCTTATTTGTGCTTTCATAAAATTAATAGTCTGTTCCTTCCAGCTTCTCTGGTACAGCAGAAAATCTCAGGTTTTCTCTACATGCTCTGTCCTCTAATTCTGTTACTTTTTGAAACTTCTCTTTTTGTGCAGTCATATATTCAGCCAACCTTTTCTTCATTTCGACCTCTGAGTTTTGCAGTTTTATCACCTTTTCTGAATAAGTGTTTAAAACTTTTTCCAGCCTTTTATTGTTTTAGTTGATATACTTCATCAGTAATTCAGTTCTGTGTGCAGTTGGCTTATACTTTCCTCTAGGTTACTGGAAGTCATGTCTGGAGCTTGCACTGCTTTTTGCTGAACAGCTGCAGTACTTTTCCCAGTCAGTGTTTTTCGTCACCTTTTGTAACTGATTTTCCTTCAGGTCCTCTGCATTTCATTTTTCCTGGCATCCAGGCAGTGCATTTACTAGCCAGTTACTGAAATTTACCCAGAAATTTAGGTCCACAGGCTTTCTCTGCTAAGTTTCTGTTTTCAAACTGGGAGAGCTTGAATTAAGCTGTTACTCAATGTGCAGCCATTTTGGAAGTCTGATAATCAACTTTTTATTGACCCATTAGCTTCTGAATTATGTTTCCTTTGTCTATGGTAAGAATGGGAAAAGATTTCCTAGTTGATCAAAGGAGCATTTGACTAGAGCTGTTGCCACCTCAAAGGCTTTTTTCCAAACTGAATCTTTGGATGACTTCTATGTTGTGGCAAATTGATCCTCACTGAATACCTTTACCAGATAGCATAGCTGTGGTGAACAGAGTTGTGTTTCACTAGGCCAGCCATCCAGGCACCAGGGAAGTTCAGTTAAGAGCACTGCACAATGAATTAAAGACTAAATCTGCTTACAGACAGATGTTGAACACCGAACAAACAAAAATCCTCTCAGATTTAAGGGCCAAAAAAAAAATCAAATCTGTTATCTGTCTATGTGGTAGCATTTTGCTATATAAAAACCTTTGCTAAACTGCATCAAACAGTCAGACTACTTCCTTCCTATGCTTGAGTCCATCCATAACCCACTTTTCCCATTTTTGCATATAGGGTTGGGGTGTCACATCAGCACTGACCATCTAGGGCCAATGTTCACATTGCCAGGTAGCTAGTCCTGCCACAGTTGTTTTTTTTTCCATAATACATGCACACAGGCACACATGCATGTGCATACAAGCACACACAAACTCTCTAGTGTCTGGTTTAGAACATCCAGCCAACGTACTGCATGTCTTTAGAACATGAGAGGAAACTGTAACACCTGGAATAAAACCCATGTGAATGCATGGAGGGCAAAATGACTCCAGACAGAAGGCATTCCAGCTGAGAACTGAACCAGAGAAACTCTTGCTATCAGGTGACATTATCTGCTGCATCATTGTGTCACTCCTACAATTCACTGAGTAACACTTAATTAAACTGAGCATAAAATTAAACAAAAAAAATCTTCAAGCTAACCAAAGAGCTTTTACATATCTGCAAAATAACATATCGCTAAACAGCATAAAACACTTTTGCTATTCTGTAGCAAAGAGCCATACTAGCTCCTTGCTGCAGTTCCTAACATGCAGACCCTGGATGAGTACAGCTTTCACTGCTGCTTAAATGGCAGTAAAATGTTTACTGATACTGCTTGCAGAAAATGATCACTACTGCAACAGTGCTGACTGTGCCCCTTAGCTTGCACCTAGAGAAACAGCCCCTTTTACCTATCCTTCCTTTGTCTCCTTAGCATATACAAAAGCTGTATGCTTGCTATAAAGTTATGTTTGCCAGAAAAATTCAGTGTCCGTTAACCAACTGATTCTCTATCCCCTTGTATTTGCCTGATGGAAGGGCAGTGTTTGCTTATCAAATGATATTTAGTGCAGTCTTAAAGTGGAAATGAAGGATATAGGTGCAGTGTATCAATGCAGAAGGTGCAAGAGTAACTTGGGAAAATGGTATCCACTGAACACTACATGCATGGAGTCCTAATAATTAACAATGAATGATTTTTCCAAGTAGATGTTATGGGAAGTGCACAATTTTCATTTTCTTGTAATTAAAATCGATTTCACTCTCTATGTTTCTGTTGAAGTAGTGCTCATGTGACTTAATTCTACCAAGTTATCAAAAATAGGTACTAAATTTCTACACCCACTACACCTTACCACACATATACTGAAAACAGTGCCTTGCAGATTTTTGCAGAACAGATTGTAGTAACAGAAATTATTTTTCTTTTACATAAACGTTCTTACTCATCTTGACCCTGAATAAGAATAAGCAGGTATTACAACATTAAGGAATCAAACATTACTTCGGGCAGCCCAGGCACCATTAGTTTAAATTCTATCCATTTTTTTGAAAGTTGAACTACAGTATCTGTGATGTTCACTTTCTCCAGACTAGAGTGATATGCTGTGATTTGTGAAGCCAGTTTCATACTTTCAATTGAAATTGATAGCTGTGTTTGTGACCCTTGATCCAAATGAGCTGTCAGTGCACCATTTGCAGGGGTTTACAGATTTTCATTATATTTTATCACAGTGCTTCTCTCACATTTCTGCATTTAGTGGTTAATGGTCAGAATCTGAGTATGTAAAGACTGATTTGTGTAGTGATGTGGTACTACCGTGGTAAACATTTCATAGTGCATAAATAAACTGAGAATAATCATCCTTTTTTGTAAAGTAATGGCATTTCCTAGTCTTTGCAAACAGAACTAAATGTATATGATGTTGAAACATTGCTGAAGGAGTGGCACTGGTTATATAATTGTATATGGTCACGTCTTTTTCTTCTGTACTGCTGAGAGAATTTCATTTTATTGTACTAAAAATAGCACTGAAGCTGGCTTCTGATCTTGCACATGGTGTCTGGAGAATTTAGACCTGCTCATTTAAATGACACTTATTTGCTGATGGAATATGTTGCCGTTAGAGGAGAACATGAATTCTTAGATTAGTATTTAGTTTATACTGCACTGTCTTTAGTTCCTTAAAATGTGTAGACTTAACCAGATTTGTATACCCTAGTCTGTTAAAACACAAATTATGACTCTGCGTTTCAATAACAAGTGCGCATGTAGGTTTTTGCTTTGCTTTATTGAAACAGATGGAAGTAACAGGAAAAAGAGCAGATGTCTTTGCAGCCGGCTTGAGCACCTTCTGTTCTGGGAGGCCTCTGCTGTATAAATATGATTCTTCTTATGGTCCCACCAGGTGAATGTTCTCAGCATCTTCTACCCCACATGGCAGACATTGCCTTGCTACTGCTACTGTTTTATAGCCTAGCTTCCTCATCTTCTTTTTGAACATTTTGCTATAACTTGTGACACCCTACCACTGGACCAGTAATCAAGGAGCCTCATTCCTCACCACTGGCAACAGTGGGGGATGTACATTGGGAGGATGACAGGTACACACACAGTATTTCCAGCTGCAGCTCACTGCATCAAGTGTCAAGTGCAATATCCCTGAAGAGCACACAGACACCACAGTCAGTCCGGAGCTGGTTTATCCCTCTTTCTCCCCATTATGACTCCCCACTAGCACAGCTATAAAGTTGAGATCTCAGCTGAGTGGCCAAGACTTCCAGCACCCTCTCTGTCCAACCAGTGCTTCGTGTCCCTGCCCAAGTAGCTGACACACACACACTCTTGTAGATTTGATTTATACACACACACACACCTGGGAAAGGCTTGCACAGGTTTACTAGCTATGTCCCCTTTTGCCCAGACTGTAAGGTAGTTGTCATTGCCACCGCCACATCCTTATCAGCTACTTTAAGGCCCTTAACAAAGGGTGTCTAATCTTACCGTGTAATGTTACTATCAATACAAATTGTAGTTTGACAAGAGCAAGGCTATTAGGAGTGGTTTACACAGTGTTATCAAATAAATATGCAAGTACTCTCAGAGCTTAAATATGTCTCACAAAGATCAGCCACAAAGAAATGTTTAAATATATTTAATAATAAAAGACAAGACAATACTGTATATACAGTAACATCAGAGTTCAAAATCACAAGAAATATTTAATACAATATCACAAGACAGTCTCAAATAAATAAAGAAAAACATCTAAATTAAGCTTTGCTATTTATTTTTATTTTATTTTACATTTGTTGACTGGGATAGTCCGACTGGATACATGTCCATTTTCACCGGAGGCCCGGGGAGAAAAGCTCCAACATAATAATTCACATTGAACATTTAGTAAAATGTTAGTTTCAAGCAGATTACAGTCATAAGCAATACCGTAATTTAGCACATAACTATAGCTATATTCCTGTCTATATGTAGAGAATTACTATATCCTAGTTAATTTACTTACAAAGCAAACAAGGCAGATGTGGTGAGTAGGTCTTCCAGCTGATGTTGTCAGGTCAAAGAAAATACAGAACACTCTGTCTGAGAGAGTTCTTAAATTAATATTGCAAATATTACTGCTGGGATAGCTTGCAGAATGACATAATTTCTTGCCATCTGACTTCAGTTCCCAAGGTGAAAACAACCATTGATGCCAGCTGGTAACATTTGGCATCTGCCTGTGAAAATACATAGACAAGGACTTTTCCCTCAGATCTAGGCAGATCCTGGAAGTCATAAAACAATTAACTTCCTACACATTTCAAAACTAGTAATTATTTCACAGTAGAGAAATTGTGCCTGTTACTGCACTGAAACTGAAAGACAACATCTTTTTATGGCCCAGCCATAAAGTAATTTAATTTCAACTGTTTTTCTGAAGTTTTGCAAGTTGACCTCCTGTATTCCAGTTTCCTCTGTTAAAATATATGCATTTAAATGGTTACAATAGTGTAAATACATTTCTGTTCTTTTCCAGTAGTGTACACTGTGGATACATCTATAAGCTCAGTACTTTTCAGACCCTTTTCAACACACATGTCTGTACAAACCTAGTTTGCTATACACATAACATAATAAGGTTGTAACACAAGCATCTTACATGAAGCATGTTGACATTGACAAGTGGCACATAACCATTTAGAAAATTCCAGACAGCTGTGCTAGCTGTATCTCTGTCATACTTTTGTATAAATCATGTTGATATTGACAAATGACATATAATTATTTACAACATTCCTGATAGCTGGGCTGGCAGTAACTCTTTTCATGACACAACTATCTGCTTCTGCTCCATGGTTAAGTTTAAGCAGTTTTCTGTGAGTCAGACTCATCATTTCCTTTAGGTCCAGAAATGTCTCTGCCATGCTATCCCCTTTGCCTTTTCTGTGGTGAGCATACATTCATTCAAACTGTTGAACTGATTTACACTTTTGACCTGGGATTAGGATTCTTTTGCATTGTTATGCCATGTTCATTCAGATTATGTCCTTTTTTAGAATAAATTTGTATACCTGTGTACCATAACCCATGTCTTACTTCAGCAGTGTTCCTACTTGGTGGCATAGTGCCACCATTCTTTCACCATTTCTATTTTGTTAGCCCTTTTTGTAAAGGACCCTTGTCAGTCTGGTGTTCATTGCTAGAATTAAGTAAGAAAATTATGAAGAACTCTCCTCATCACTGTGTTCCTTTTTCTAACTCCACTCATCCACTATGGTCTCCATTATATGGTCAACAAATACACAGCAGCATCAACCTTTATTTTTTTATGCTGACTTTGGAGTCAGGCTTTACATTTTTTAGCTTTCATAGTTTGTTCTGTATCTCCTTCCACATTATAGTCAGAAGCTGTTTGTCACTGATTCTCGTTTGCTGTCCTGCCATAGTTTTAAGTGGACTAAATGTATTCATCTCCAGAGAAAAGTTCTGAGGTAGGTGCAGTCAATCCTTCCTTGTTTTGTAAAAAATATTAGACATGCTGTTTGGTCCTCCACAATGCCTGCATACACACAAAAATTGAAAGCAGTTCAGAAGACCGTCACAGTTCAGAGACCGAACAAGTCACTTTCAGTTCTGGACTGAACCCTTCTTACCTCAGCCACTGGGGTGTTCACCAAATGCTGTTGGTTAGATGACTAGCTCCTTGCTGTTCTTTCTATAATTCAGTACCATTGATGTAGTCAATTGGTTTCTTCCATTCCCAGCAAATAATCAGTAAATATAGCAGTCTCACTTTTAGACTTCTCAATGTCTAACAATCACAGACTGCAAACTGTGCAACCAGTTATGCGGTGGAAGTGCTCCCCACAGATAGGGCCAAGGCTGTATAATCCAAAATTTCTGTATCTCTGCAGTTTTCCACAACAATAGCTTGTTACAGTTTCAAGGAGTTGTCATGAAGCAAAATTCTGTATAAGGGTTCTACTGTGGACTTTTTCAAACCAGTGGTCTGAGAACATGGCTGAAATGTAAAACAAATCCCCGTATCTTAGACCTGCAGGTGACATTTGTCATAGTGAATAAAGGCCAACAATTTGTCAACTTCTATCTTGCGCCTATTATTGTGACACCTACCATGGAGTGCAAGGCCTGGGGGTAGGGCACTAAAGTGGGCGGATGGTTCAGGGTGTCTGAATGTCATTAGAACTCTGGAAGTTAGTACAGTCTTTTTGAACCTTCTGGGAATCTGAGATTCTCTTCCCATAGGTGTTCTGACCATACAGGCCAAGTCACATTTGTGTGGTACAGCAACAAGCAAGAGAGAACTAATGCCTGCTGTTACTCTACGAGTTGTCTCTGAACTACTTGGAGACAAGAATATTTTCTTTTGAGAATGGAAGCACCCTGTTGCTACCTATTTGTATTCCTAACAAAGACTATGTGCAAGGATTTCTTTTTCATAATTCTATCACTAGGGAGTGCACTAGCCTACAGCTAGCCACTTGGACTCCTCTGTACTATTTCCTCATTTTCTTTGATGACAAGAGTTCATTCAGAAGGCAAAGCCTTTCAAGGCCAGAGTTATCTTTGTAGCTCCAACTGGTAGATCTGGTCTGATCTGGTTTCCCTTTTCTTCTGCCTATGCAATCAAAATAAATTTTGTGTTACACGTGATAAGTCTTTACCTGTGTGAAAGATTCAGTCTAAGAGAGCTGCTATTACTTCTGTAACTTCCAGTAAAACTGTATTTAGCAGTAGTTATACGGACATCACTAATACCTTTGCAAAACATAAGCTTGTTCTGATCCTTGGGTCAGAATCTGCCTTTAGGGCCACAATTAACAAGGGTGTGCTTGCCTTCGAACTACCTAAGGAAAAGTTTGAGATTCTGTCCTATGAGTTATGAAGGATGGACACACACTTATCAGATGTAGAAGTTACATGCTTACTGTAATGATAGAGCTTTAAGAATGGGGTCACCCTCCTCATTCACACTGTCCCGCTTTCCCCACCACAATTGAGATGGTATTGTATGTCTTATAATTACATACACATACTCCCACGCACTATATGTTATTTTTTTCGTTAACTTAACCAACTCCGATCTGGATGATGGAAAGTGGCACAATGCATTGAAGGGATGGAGGAGGCACTAAGCAACCTGGGAAAATTGTGAGCTAAGAGGTCATAATCCCTGCAACCTTAGCCTTATGTATTTTCAGAGTTTTCAGAGGATGACCCAACTCCTACTAGTCATTTGACTTCCACTTGTTTTGCACTCTTCTGCTGCCTTTGGATATGCATAGTATGGCAGTTTCACTTTTTCTGTAAATAATATTTCTTATATTTTATTTTTAATTGACTCTCAATTGCTACCTTATCTTATTCTCCCCCTGCCTTCTTTCTGGTCTTCTATGTATGCTGTAATCCCTAAACTTTCCATATAATTCCACCATATTCCATTTCCCGCTGTGTTTTGGCGTGTCTGCATTGTACAGTATCTTCCTGTTTAAACTTCCCATCTCCTTACATCTTCCAGATCTGGAAAGATTTGTCCAGATTATGCTTTACCAGTAATATGTACTAAGGAAGAAGAATCTCTTCAGCAGAGAAGTGGCTGTGCACCCCAGAATCCTTTTGGCTTTTGCCATAATCCTTTTACAGTGTACCTGATTATTGAACTTTGTGGGGATATTAAAAATCCTGTTTGTGTCCTGCCTTTGTCCTGTCTAGAGTGATCCCTTCTAGCGCATTCACTTTTCAGAGTGCTGTTATTTAAAGTATAGAACTTTGCACTTTTTTGTTTTAAATCCCATCTGCCAGTGTTAACGTCGACCAGCAATATAGAGAGCCATCTGCTCCACCCATAATCACTCATGCAGTCCCAGTGCAGTCAACAGAGAGCTTGAGCTCACTGCCAAAGCACTCTGTGGTGCCTGCTGCAAATTAATTAAGACGTCTCAGTACTGAAATATTTACATCCCATTGGTCACTGCATTTCTGTTTTGGTTTATTTAAAGTTGAGATGTATATTAAGTCATAACATCTTCAGAATTGTGCACGGTGATATTAATGTAAGGTTCACCTGATACGATGACTTGATGAAATTTGGAGTAAAAGCTTATGTAAGCAGAACTATGTACAACACATATCTTGGTCATATTAATAAAATTAGTACAAAAGTATAAAATATAAATCTATATATTTCAAACTATAAATATGATTTAAGTCCCTGCTGTTGTATCATGGAACATTAATCCTACATTTGTCTAATAAAGTTAATTTTCTCTAGATTTGTGATTAAGCATTGAATATTTTTTCATAATAATACTATTAATCTCTGTGTTCTCTGCTAGAATGGTTAACTCACTAACATCTCTAATGCTAATCATACTGTGTTCTTCACTGCAATTGCAGCACATCTTGTATGGAATGCCTTGTGGCATCCAAGCAAGCAGTGCTTGAAAGGCAGACCTCATGAATTGCTTTTGTTGTGCTGTAACATAATCAGCGGACTGAATGTAATGTACTCATTGCTATGATTAAGCACATTAAATGTGAGGAAATACCTTTTAACTGAATACGAAATGCAAAAATATGTTGTTCTTGCCAAGCTGAAAATATTTTCCCACATTTAATTCATCTTTTTACTGTCAGCCCTAGGCAACTGCAATGCAGCCTGCTGGCAATCAGGAATGTGACACCTAATTATCTGACTGTTGACAGGTGTTAATGAGTTAATTTAAGGAGTTCTGAGAATGAGGAGGAGCTGGATCTTTTGGGTTTCTTGTAATAACTTTACTAGCTATTGCTAAGATGCATCAGAGAAGAGTATATTGATCTTTAAATGTACAAGAAGGTATGAGAACATTATGCATTACAAGAAAATCTGTTACTATAACTGAAACCTTTCAAAAGTCATGTAATAGAATTCAGTTATAAGAGATGTGCTTCCAACTGACCTTAAAGGACAACAATTGGATTCTGTTATTAAATGCTCATCTTTTCTGTCTTTTTTCTCCCTGTTTACTGTCTCTGCTATGAATAAACAACATTTACAGCATTTAAAATATTTTAAATTGACTGTTTCTCTCCATTAGAACAGTACTTTACTTTACTGTGTTGGTTTGACTTTCAAAAACCTTTTGTCCTGCCCTGGAAAAGTCTCCAATTCACTGATGTCATCAAGGCCACTGGATACAGGTAGTTTTCTGGCCATTTCCCTCCCCAAACTGACATCACCATTACCGCCCTAAAAACCCACCCATGCTGTGATGTCACAGCTCCCTGGTCCTTCCCCTATCCATACAAAAAGTAAAGGCTAGAACAAGGAAACAATACATGAGTCAAGTCTCCTGCTGTGAGCTTTCAATCACAGCAGGTAACAGCTCAGATTTCCCTTAGCACTTTGACAGCTAGGGAAGTTAGGTATAAAGGGGGATGGGAGATGAGTCAAAGTAGTACAAATTCAGGCTTCACAAAAGACTGCAGTTTAGCCATTCTAAAAAGAAGCAGCAGTAAAATGTACTTTGAAAGTCTGTTCTGTGGCATTTGCACTGTTTGTGTTTTAAGTAGTCATTGAATGGCATGAAATGTTACTTAAAACTAATTGACTGAAAGACAGCAGTGTATGCATATAAAATCAGTGCCGTGACAGGAGCTGTAGGAAGAAAGATGCATGCATGATGTAATTATTTTACAAACACTGAATTATGGGATATCTAGAGGCACACTAAACAACCAGAATTACTTCAAGATGCCAGACCCCATGTGATCAGACTCAGAAATTACATATAAAAATATTTAAATACCTGTAAATAGTCCCAGAGTGGTGTTAAAATGGGGGAAACACCAAACCATGATGAAATAAACTTGTTTTTTGAGTCTGTGGTTGCAGTTCTCCTGTTACATCTCCAACATTTATTGCTAGTCATTTTATACATTTCCCCAATTCTTTCAGTGGAATAGAAGGTTTGATGTGCAAATGTCCTTGTAAACAGGAAGTAGTCTGGGCTGTTGACCACAAAAATTAAATTTCTGTCTTTGTGAGGAATGCCCATATTAATATAATTTATTAAAACTTTAGTTCTTTGTAATTTATCAAAAATGTGTGTGTGCGTGTGTGTGTATATATTTATATATATATATATATATATATATAAAATGTGCGAAAGGAATTTAGGGTATTTTTTATGTCATGATAGACCTTGAAATTTTATTATAATACATTTTATTACACTGAAGAGATAACCAATTATTGGATTCTAGTGCATTTTAATAATGTTTAATAATGTTATTAAAAGTCATAACTTTAGTCTTGTATGTACAGTTGTATTGATAAACTGAATTTTCTCTCCCTGTCTCTCCCTGTAAGACATTTTATTTTAATTAGGTCTTTCCGTAAAACCTGTTATTTCACAGAAGGATATAAAGAAAACAGCCCAATATTTAAAGCAGAATGTTTATAAACAATTTTAAAAGCATTTCTGGAATTTATAAGAGTATATGCTATAGTGCGTGTGTGTGTGTGCGCGTGTGCGCAAGTGCATGCGTGTTGTGTGTGTGTGTGTGTGTGTGCGTGCGTGATTGTGTTCCTAACTGTAAGTTTATGCATTTTTGTTAATTATTTCTACACTATGTAAGAGATTTACAGCGGTAGCGTTTGTTGCCTCACAGCAAGAGGTTCTCCTGTTCAATTCTCAGCTGGAGTGCCTTCTGTGTGGAGTCTGCATGTCCTCCCCGCGGTCGAGTGGCCTCCGAAAGACATGCTGAAGGTTGGGCGTCAGGCTGGCAACTCGGCACCATAAAAAAATCTACTGCCAATCATTAGTAAACCGGAGTTCCGCTGTGGCGACCCTAACCGGGAAAAGCCGAAAAGATAAACAAAAAAAAATTTAGATTATAAAAAGTGTCAACTTTGTGAACTATAAATTTAGAAGCCATTGCATATGTATTCAGTAAAGCGTGGGAGATTGGGTATGGTGCAGATATTACTGTATACCCAGGATGTTATGAAACATGAACCTGAAGAATGACTTTCTTATAATCCTTCAGTGCATAATAGTATCAGTTCCATACACTCCCCATGTGCCTCACTGCAGTTATAACATGGACAGGTGTTCTTTTTTGCAGTTTGAACTTTACATTTAGTAGTTGTAAGTAGTATAGTGCATTTTTATGTAAAATAGTTTTCCCACCCATTTTAATTGATTTTTAGCAGGTCATGGTTGTAACTTAACTAAGAGTATAAGTTTAAGGGTGTGCACACTTAAGCAGTCAGCTTATTGTATGTTTATTTTTTCTTTTTTATATATGTTTTCCCCTAACAGATTTGTTTGTTTTTCAATTGAATTGTACAGTTTATCGGTCACATTAAAGGTGGGAAAAGTTTTGAAATGATTTATTGTGGTCTCATTTTTTTTGTCAAAAAAACCTGGCATTTTAACAGGGGTGTGTACACTTTTTATATCCACTTTAAATAGTTTGTAGTTTACATTTAGTAACATTATGGGTTGGAAGAAAAAGAGTAAAACTCAGCTTTTTGCCATATATCAATATGGATGGTTAAAGTGTATTTCTAGGATGAAGGAACTACTTTGTTAACTGGATATTAGTAAATACTTTATCTGTATAATAACTGAACATGTATACAAGTAATAAATATTTACTAAATTTTATGGACATATATATTTTCTGTGATTATCCCATTTATTTCAGTGGCTTTATTATATTTTAATTTTTAGATGTGATTTGTTTTTGCTATGATATTTATAGGTTTTATAAGAGTCTTAGTATACTCTTTATAGAGTTTCTTATTGGTGTTATTTTTAGTCTTTACTATCACTGTTGCCTGATTTGTCCACATTATAATTGAAATGTAATCGTAAAATTAAGTTGCCTTTTATATTGAAAAGAATGTCTTAAGTATTTTTTTTAAAGTTTTGCTTCAAATTCAAGATACATGTTATCTAATATAAACAGTTTGTTTTGATATTCTAAGACCACCATAGAAATCATTATATGTGAATCATTCTAGGCATTCTCCCATACAATTAATGCTCTTTTCTTCGCAGGTTTAAGTATTAAATTAAGTACTGGATGTCAGTTATTGCCATTTCTCTCAGTATCTTCTTCTTTAAGGTGCATTTCCTATAAACATGCTGTATTAAGATTTACTTAATTTTAGGAATTTGAGTACCTCTGCTTTTTTATGACTATTATTTAATCCATTAAAATTTATATGTATTGTAGTAAAATCAGTGCATTATTTCTTATATATATATATATATATATATATATATATATACATATATATATATATATATATATATATATATATATATATGGGTTCCCTTCAGAAGCACAAAATACTGAAATCTCGAATTTCAGTATTTAGAGCCCAAGAAGCCGAATCCACAGAACAGTGAAAGTTCAGAAGCACGAAATTTAAAACCTCAAATACTGGAGGTTTTGAATTTTGCACTTCTAAACTTCCGCTGCGTTCATGTCTTCAGGTAAGTATGTGTGTGTGTTAAGGGGTTTGGGTAGGGGTTGTGGTGTGTGTGTCAATGTGTTTTGTTGCTGTGATGTGTGTGTGCAAGGAGAATGTAGCTTGTGTGGTGGTGTTTTGTATGTGTTTGTATGTAATGTGACCTCGGAGTGAGAATATTTAAGTAGGGGGTGTGGGGGGTGCATGGGGGCTTGCCCCCCTGGTTTCATGTAGTAGACGGATTGTGTGTGTTTGTGTGGAGAATGGTGTGTGTGTGTGTTGTAGTACCACGAAATTCAAAACCGGTATTCGAGGTTTTGAATTTTGCAGTTTTCAGGTTTCATTGTTGTATGATTCGGCTTCTTGGGCTCGAGCTATTGAAATTCGAGATTTCTGTATTTCGTGCTTCTGAAGTGAATCCATATATATATATATATATATATATATATATATATATATATATATATATATATATATATATATATATATATATATATATATATATAAAGATAGTACACAACACATAAAACTGACAGAGAACTTTTATTAATAAAAATAAGAAAACAGCAATACAGGTACAGGTAAGTGCTTTCGTAGACAAATCTGCTTCATCAGACCATATTTCACTTCATTCACAAAGCAATCATTTATATTAACCTCCAGTTTCAACCACCAATGCATGTCACATGATCACACATCGTTATCTAATACATAAGGTCTTCTTCTCTTTATTCTTGGTCTTAAAGAGACCTTGTCAGTCAATCCACCTTCTTTATCTGCCTGTAAATTTAAAATCCAGAACAGCTCCCTGTCCTCTGTTTTATTAATGGCTTGCACCTGTCACCCCTGGGCTTTCGGATATTGGCAAAGGGGCTCTTGCTACCCCCATAGTGCCTTTTTTAGGCAAGGCTCAAAAGACAAACCCACCTCCATAGGTATCACAAGGGATAAGAAACTAAGAGTAATGCTACTCAATGCCAGAAGTCTAAACCTCAAGATGCACGCACTCGTAACTCTCCTTAGCATGGAGAACATCGATATATGTGCAGTAACAGAAACCTAGTTCAAGGCTCCCGAGAGCACCCCAGCACTACCAGGTTATACCTCATACCATGCTTTTTGGCCCCAAAACTTGGACCGAACCACAAAAGGAGGGGGAGTATCAATATTCGTCAAAGATACCCACACCTCCAGGTAGGTGGCACAGCAGGAAGCATCAGAGACTATCCATGTGCAACTAACAGTGGGTAAAACTGCCTTCCAGTTTATAGCCTGCTACAGATCACCCTCCCAAACCCAGGAACCCCACTCGGCCTGCCTGAGAACACTGGAAAATATGAAGGTCTCTCCAAACACCATTATATTGGGCGACTTCAACTACCCAAACATAGACTGAGAGCATTACTCTAGCTCCAACACCCTAGCCCAAAGGTTCCTAGAATTTATAAACTAAAATGCTATGGAACAGCTTGTTACCACTCCCACAAGAGGGGAAAACATACTGGACCTGATCATCACCAACATGGGGACTTTATGCTCCAGACCAGAAGTGTATCCCTCACTGATAAGATCAGACCATAAACTAATCTCACTGGATATTCACATCCCGACCCCACCTCCTGCCCAGAAAACCACAGTGAAAAACTTCTCTAAAGCAAATTTCACACTCCTCAAAACCGAGGTGGAATCCTTCAAAGCCCCCAGGCCTGTGGAAAATACAGCCCAGACCTCAGAATCCTTTATAAACGCATTCTATGAACACCTTAAGGAATGCATGGATTATGCAATCCCAAATAAAACCAAGACCCAATCCTCCAAAGGCAGATGTCCTGTCTGGTGGACCCCAGCCATAAACAAACTATACAATAGAAGGAGGAAGCTACTACATGATAGAGCAAAATCCCAAAAAGGGAAGCCATCTTTGATCAGTATTAGCAAAAAACTACGGGCACTCATAAAATCGTCTAAGGCCAGCTTCGAGAGAAAAATTGCACAGGACACTAAGGATAATGACAAGGCTTTCTTTAGTTATGTTAGTAACCTGCGTGGGAATTCCCAGATATGTTCAGAATTAGTCCAAAATGACAAAAAATACACCGAACCCACAGACATTGCCAACATGTTAGCTGACAGGTTCAGCGCAAACACCCCCCCCCCACCAAAAGGGCAAATATCTATCCCAGCAGAGTGCTGCCCCCCTGACATCTCCGATGCTCAGGTAAGAGCCTCCCTCTCCAAAGCAAAAAACACAGCATCAATGGGACCAGACGGTGTCCTGGGCTGCGTCCTACATGAACTCCAAGAAGAGCTAAACCCAAACATAAAACTACTGTTCAATCTCAGCCTTACTACAGGATATGTACGCAAAGAGTGGCGTACAGCAACAGTGGTCCCTCTCCACAAAGGTGGTGCCTCAACAGATCCTGGAAACTATCGCCCCATAAGCCTGACTATCTTGGTCTGCAAAGCTATGGAAAAGATCATCATGGACCTCATAAATAAAGATATTGGGGACCTACAGACACTGGATCCTACCCAGTTCAGCTTTAAGGGCAGATCCTGCCTCTTAAACCTGGTCAACTTCTTTGAAACAGTCACCAAGGCCATTGACGAGGGGAAGGTGGTCCACACAGCCTACCTGGACCTTGCAAAAGCCTTCGATACAATACCCCACTTGGGCATTATAGATAAGCTCACCAGCTTAAATATAAACCCCTGTGTCACTAGATGGGTTGCAAACTGGCTCAAGGACAGAACCCACATGGTTAGAATTACTGGAGCTATGTCAGACTCCAAACCAGTTACAAGTGGCATCCCACAAGGCTCAGTCCTGGGACCTCTCTTGTTCGGTATATATTTCTCGGAGGTACAGGCCAACACAGAAGGACTGTGGCTGACCAAGTTCGCAGATGACTGCAAACTGGGCCCCATAATCGACTCTTCAGCCGGCATAAGCATCCTCCGAAAGGGCCTCATAGAAACAGACAACTGGTGCCAGAGCCATGGCCTCAAGCTAAACGTCAAAAAGTGTATAGTCATCCCCTTTGGCAAAAACAAAGTGCCCACAAATTACCACATAGGTGGTAATCCATTAAGTACAGAAGAAGTAATTAGGGACCTGGGGACCCAAGTTGATAGCAGTCTCTCATTTGACAACCACGTGGCCAAAGTGGTTAGAAAAACATTTTATATAGCCCACCTAATCATGAAGGGATTCACATCTAGATCAGGGGAGGTCATATTGCCTCTTTACTCATCCCTCATCAGGCCCATAATTGAGTACAATGCCCCTTTTGGGATGTACCTTACCAGACACCTGCAGCAACTGGAAAGACCCCGAAAGTACCTCACCAAGAGGATCAAAGGGCTCAAACAGATGCCATTTGCTGCCCGGTTAAAGAAACTCCAGCTCTACTCAGTGGCATACCGCCTGCTCAGAGGCGATCTGTGCCTGACGTATAAAGCCATGTCCAACCTGGAATTAATGGACATGCTGCACCTCAGAAAATCCAAATCCCATCAAGCCACGCGCTCGAGAGACTTGAACCTCAGCACTGAAATAAATAGGACATGCTGGAGGGACAGAATCATAACCCAGAGGCTCCCTTCACTCTGGAATAAAATCCCAGTCCAGGTTAGGCAGAGTCCCTCATTGACTCTCTTCAAGAGGAATCTTGAGTGGATGGGAGATTGTAGGTTTACCCCGGGTATCACTTCTGTGTCACTGTTAGACAGAGGCACAGTATACTAACCTTGAAAAAGGGCATAACAAAATTAATTTAAAATGGGTGGCAAAAGCCAAACACACTCTGGCTAGGCTTATAAAT